>NC_055674.1:132500-192500 GCF_017976325.1 Chelmon rostratus
TTAGCTCCATGTGTTTGAGCTGAAGCTACTTTAGCTCGCAGGCTAACAGGCGGCAGCGGAGCGGCCAGTGGGGCGTTGAACCCAGCGGAGGCAGGCGGTGACAGCGCGGAAAATGCCGCTTAATGCGTCTGCCGCTTTTGCCGCAGCCGCCTCCGAGTCTGCAGACAGCGGAGCGGCAGAGACACATGGACCAGAAACAGAGACACAGGGAAGACAGACAAAGAGAGAAAGGTAGGTGGAGGACAGGAAAGACAGACAGGCGCGCGGACAGACAGACAGAGAGAGAGAGATGGTTACGTGGTGTAGTTTCAGGTCTTACCTCCTGGCTGCTGTCCGTCTGTCTGCTGCTCCACCCTGCTGCACTTCCACCGGCTGCCGCTCCCTGAGGGGGGCGCTCTGCTGCCGGTGCATGCTGGGAGTGGAGACTGCGGTTGCCACGGTAACATACTGCTTCACCGTTCTGTAACACAGAGGCAGGAAACATCTGATCTTAGTTATGGAAATATTCTGAGTAGTTTTTCAACCCTTTTTATGTAATAGAAATAATATATGTTTATTTCTACTGTAGAATGAAAACACGTGAGAACAGCACACATCCAACATGGGAAAAGTAAACTTTAGTCAGTTCAGATATAAATACATGTTATACAGTCCTCTATACATAGAAAATGATCTGCCAGTACATAAAATACTGACAGCATTAATAAAGCAGTCAAATTACTGTAGAATAACACAACACTGACAAGAACAACTCTTATGCATTATGAGTACTTTCACTTTTGATAATGTTGATAATACTCCAGTACTACCACAGGAATTTTACTTGTGAGTATTTTTACATTGTAATACTGAATTGTAATGTACTGCAGTAAAATATCTGGATATTTCTATAAAGGCAGGACATTTTTTCACAGGTGAACTTGTTGGATGAAGTAATATTAATAATAATAATAATAATAAACTTTATGGCTTCTTTCATACAAGAGATGCAGCTCAAAGTGTTGCTGATATCTGCAGGTAGTTTGTGGCATCGTTGTCAAAGGCAGCATCCCTGACTTTCTGCTTCTGGAAACCTCCAATAAACCGGCAGCAGATGATCTCACTGTTCTTGAAGGCAAATAGTGAACGAGGGAGTCAGTGAGGTAGCTTGGTGCTAGTCCATTAAGAGCTTTGTATACAAGGAGCAGGACCTTAAAATCTTGTTCATGTTCTAGTTGTAGTTTTGAATGAGCTGAAGTCTCTCAGTGGTTTTCTTCTGGTCAGTAAAAAATGTCTTACAACAATCTAATCAACTTGAAATAAAGGATGAATCAGTTTTTCTGCATCTCTGTGATTTATAAATGATCGAACATCGGCTGTTTCTACGGTGGAAAAATGAAGTTCTCGTCACCTCGTTGATGTGGGACTTGAATCCAGGAGAGCACCAGGAAACACCTCAGACTGAATCCACGGAGTTAATTTCCCAGATTATTAAACAGCATTTGTCTGTTTGTTTCAGGGCGACTTGTAGGATTTCAGTTTTATCTGCATAACTATGGAAACATACACTGTGCTCTCTAATCATGCCACCCAATGGCAGCATAGTAATGGACCAATCAGCTCCCTGCAAGCCAAAAACAGATGTCATGTTTCTAAGACTCATGATCTCCATGACTGATCAACCAGCTGTTCAAGATGATTGATTCAGATATCATGATCAGTCGTATCAATCACTGCACTGAGGTCTAACAGGACGAGAACTGAGACCTTATTCTGAGTTCAGTCTGAGGTTGTTGAACCAAGGGGGTGGCCTAAGACACCACCTATCAGCCACTTACAATGCTGTCCTCAGACTCCTCCCCAGGCAGCTCAACAGCCATTCATACCAAGAGCCAGGTGACTTGATGACTCAAGATGGTCGGGCGGAAAAACCCCACCTCCCTCACTCCAAGACAAACCATTTATTAGTCTATTGACCCGTTAACATCCTGGCCCATGTGACGGGTCCATGACTCTGCAAGAGGACAAATACCTGAGACTTCCCACCACCCCGTTAGAACTGAAGAAGCCTTTTGGATGAGAACGAAGCATCTTCTAGAACTTCGGATAAGTCCAGCTGCCTTTTGGAGTAGAAAACCATGAATCTCCACAGATATACCCAGTCATGTTACTCACCTGTAGCCAGGTAAAATGATTAACTGTGAGATGTTCCACAGCTGTTTTCAGAGTCCCAACTTTTTAGAAACGTGTTGCTGGCTTCAGACTGTAAATGAGGAAATCGTTTTCAGAAACATTTGATGTGTTGTCTTTGTGCTATTTTCAGTTAAATACGGAGTTTCATTGTTTTACAAATCATCACATTCTGTTTCTTTCACACAGCGTCCCAACTCTTCTGGAGAAAGGTTGTAGAAAAGAAGCATCTGGTCACTGATTGAGACCGTTTCATGCTTCTAAGACTAAAAACGAAATGAAAGAGAAAAAGCAGTGATTCAGTTTATTATTGTCACAAATGGTTCAGATGCTCAGGATGAATTCTGTCCAGCAGGTGGTGCTGTGGCACTGTTGGATCATCAGCATTCACACAGGAGCCTCCCTTCCTGTTGACTGTCACATAATGAACATGGATTATACAATTACACTCAAATGTAACACAGCACACACTGAAGCTGCTGTTCATGCTCACAACAGAAAACTGAAAAGTGTTTCCTGTCAGCACGGATGGATGGATGGATGGATGGATGGATGGATGTCAGCACATTATTGATCTTTCATCCCTCTGTCAGTTAATGATTGGAAACACGTCTCTGATCAGAAAACGACTGTTAAATAAAGTTACTGACAGACGTTAAAAGGCAGACTCAGACTCCAAACAGAGGAGGAGGAGGAGGAGGATATCAGCGCCTCCTGCTGTCAGGAGGCTGTGTTTTCTGTTTGAACACCAAAGACTCTTTCACAGCTCTTCTGCAAATAGTACTACTATAATTACTAATAATACTCACAAGACAGCATGTAGTATTACTACGAATCATACTAAAAGCATCTACTATTATTATGAAAAATACTAATACTCAGAAGTTTTGTATTAATATTACTGATTAATTATTATTACTAATAATTTTGTATTAATGTTACTAACACTACTCTGAAGTAAAGCATGTAGTATTACGACTAATCACACTCAGACATGAAGAATGTTTTTATTAGTACAGACAATACTTTGAAGCGTGTAATATTAGTACTACTAATAATTAGAAGTAAAGTGTGTAGGATTACTACTAATAATAATACTAAGGGATAAAGACTGTAGTTTTAGTGCTGATAATAATCAGGAGTTAAGTGAGCAGTATTATTGATAATAATACTCAGAAAGTGTAGTTTTACAGTATTTGCTAAAAGATATTGATACTTGTACTTGATACTCGCTGTTCTTTAAAAATTAAGAAGAACTTTTTGAATCTCTTTGAGATTCAGGATCGAGGTTCAAGGTGACCATGAGAGTTTCTCTGTGATGCTGAGTTGTAGTAGTAGTGGTAGTATTTACAGTATTTTTTCATTTGGTGTTTTTTTTCATTAGTTTTCCAGTTTAATCCTACATGCACATTTATAGATGTGTAGGCATGAACAACACATGGTTCAGCGTATATATCTTTCACTGATGTGCAGGTCGGCCATGTGCACTACGGCCCCTCACACCATCGTAGATGCTGGCTTTGAACTGTGTGCTGATAACAAGGAGGATTTCAACTGTTGACTCATCAGACCACAGGACAGTCTCCACTTCACCTCAACTCGTCTTCAATGAGGACCAGAGACGATGGAGCAGTTTGTGAATCTGGTTCTGTCTGGTTCTGTCACGAGAGGAACACGGGAAAAGGTGACAGTTTGTTGAAAATGAAGCTGGACAATCAGAAACTATTGGTCTCAAACAGCGAGTTGATGTGAGTTGTGTGACTGATGACGGGCTGATGGGTAATAAGTGATAATAGTTACTGATCCCCGAGTGATCCGTTATAAACTCTGTCTCCATTCGATGAGCTTCAGATCAGATTAACCTCGTCTGGTCTGTCGTGGTTGGCCCCCGTCACCCTGCTGAATGGATCGGGTCAGAGGTCAAACCAATGCGGTCTGACCCCGGTCTCCATGGAAATGGCCAGAGTTAAACTAGAGTTTGACTCAGCACAGGATCGGACCTGACAGCCTGGTTACCATGGATACCAGACAGATGCAGGTGAGGATGAGGTGACAGACACTCAGAGAGGCAGACCAACAGAAAGTCTTCATCATGTTTATGTCTTAATAAAACAGCTGGCAGTAAAACAACAACATGAAATGTTTTGTTGAAACTGAATATTTCTGAGTTTTAATCTGACATAAAAACTGCACTTCTTGTTTCATTTGAATGTGTTTCAGTTTGCTTATTAGTCTCAAATTATTCTTATTATTGATTAGAATGCTAGCTAGAGTCCCTGGTTAGGCCTTGAAGGAATAAGATACATAATAAAACATCTTCTACATGTAGGCTAAACGCACACACAGACAAACAACAACTAGAAATGGTTTATTTATGCAATTCTGACTCCTTTATTCTCAGCAGTTAGTCTTTGCGTTAAAAGCTTTCGAACCAGCTCTTTTTATTTCTGATGGCTGTTTCAAGTCAGTGGGCCGTTAACGGACAACGACAACTGACTGACAGTATCGGCTCCCATCAGAGCAGATTTCTCCATTTACGTTCAGTTGAATTGTTCCTTTTCTTTTTACAGCCGTTCACTGCAGGATACTTAAAGGTTCTCCACCTCCTGCAAATGTGCCGGCTGTGGGGGCGGAGTCTTCATACCGATCAGCTGAAAGACATCCGGGAAGGATGCACTCATGTATCCTCGCTAATGGTCCTCCTTGATCCCTCCTCGATCCTCACTCCTCGCTCCTTCCTCGCTCCTCGCTCCTCACTCCTCGCTCCTCGATCCTCGCTCCTCGATCCTCGATCCTCACGATCCTTGCTCCTCGCTCCTCAGGGCAGAAATAAGAGCTTTGGGACGACCGGCAAGATGGCAGACCAGAAGTACTTCTGGTTTAACCGAGGATCAAGGAGCGAGGACACGACAATAAAGAGAAATGAGATGCACCCCAGGACAGAACAACAGGGGAGCTGGGTTATGTTGCCCTGATGACATCATGGGTCGGGGGTCACACTCGACCAAGGGTAGCTGAAAGCTGGGCCCATGGAGTGAGTTCAAACGTGACCTGGAAGGGACTGATGAACAGATTGATCTGTGGGGAGTTCAGGTTCCTGGAGGATCAATAGTTTTAGTGAAGAAAACAACATTTACCCTGAAGATGAGCTGATTTATTAGAGATTAGACATCAGTACAGAGGTGTCACATCCAAATGTACAACATCTCACTTTAAACTCCACCCCTTTCTTCAAGTCTCTGGGGGACAAAACAAGCGCTCCTCGTGTCTCTGAGGATTATATATTAGATTCTAATCTGAGTTGTTATAAATTCAGTATTTACAAAAACTTTTAAAGTGTATATATATATCAAGCTTTTTCCAGCTAATAATGCCACTGATTTTAGCTTTGACTTTAATTAATAACACACACATGCACTCACTCACACTCACACACACACACACACACACACATTCAGGCACAATAATAAAGATGAGTTAAGGAAAAAGGAGGAAGAGGAGCAGTTTGTGTTTCATCCTGAGTGTTTTTCCCTCTACACTAACCTACAGGTACTAACTATTCTATGGTTACTACGGTAACTGCAGTTACTATGATTACTGTTAGTACTACTGATCTCTATCAGGGCCCACGCTCTGGACGCTCTGTGCGGCCCGTAACTCTTATTTAAATTAACATTTACAGTTGACTCAGCAGAGTGCAAATGTGCACAACAACAATTACAATTTATGATAAATATTTGAAACGGTTCTGTTCTGTACAGCGTCCATCTCAAGGAAAGTGCAAATATTCAAAAACATCATCAGCATATGTAGATAAAGTCCTGGAGATGTCAAGATGCTCACAAATCTCATTATTATATTATAATTCACTGTTTTTGTTTTCATCTGAGCTTTTAAACTGTCTTCAGAACAGTATGCTAGAATTTCAGATTTATTTTCTCCATTTTTCAGAGTTTGTAATTAGTTTAAAGGAAGTTTGTCCTCGCCACCGTCGCCGAGTGCTGTCTCATGAGGGAGCTGTTGGGTCTCTGTAGATAAAGACTTTGGTCTGCTCTAATGAAAGTCTCCTGAGACAACTTCTGCTGTGATTTGGTGCTATGTAAACCAAATTGAATTGAAAATTAAATTAATATTCTAATTTTGTAAGAATCTGATAAAATGCCAGAAACCATTATCATCTCACACTGAGAATAATAATAATGGTAATAATCCCCAAATGTGTTAAAGCACCCCCACCCTCCAAAATGACTTGTAATTTTGAAATTGCTATAATCTGTGATTTGGTTATAATCTATAAACATGTTATAGCGCCCCCTGATGTCCAGCTGGTTTGTTTCAAGGTGCTCCAGAATAACTTGAAGGAGATTAACTAGAAATATTTCAAGAGCAACAAATACTGACCCAACCCCAAAGAGACATTTTGAGTGTGTTAGAGCGCCCCCCGGTGGCAGCTCAGCTCTCTGACGTGTGCTGTGTTCATGTTCAGGATCTTCAGATGCAGCGACGGAGCTCTGGTTGGGTTTTTGGATAAATGCATGCAGATTTTATGCTGCCAATATTTTGCACCAGCTGAAGGAATCAAGGCTGAAATAAAGTTTGTCTCTAAGTGGATCAAACATTTGTTCACTCCCCCAACACCCTTGACTTAGACGCTCGTCGGAAGAGGAGTTATGTGGACTTTTTGTTGTGGTCATGGTTACGTACATTTCAGATCACCCAGGGTTCTGCTGCAGCTGAAGACCTCACTGAGAGGACAACTACCATCGACTGTGTGAGTGTGTGTGTGCTGTTAGCTCTGTTAAATAAGAGGAAGCTGGTGATCAATAATACAGTATACACAGAAATAGCTCATCAATAACACTAATCAATAAATAAACTTGTTGATTATAGAACATGAACACAATCCAGCTGTCTGACTCTTCTGAAGCAGCTGATTGGCCGTGTCCAATGATTGGCCGGTCTGATTTGAAAGACCGGTTGGGTCAATCAGGTGCCGACGCAGCATAAAGCCTCTGATTGGCCGACTGGAATGGCATCACAGATTGTAGTCGGATGAGTTCGGTCTGGCTGTCAGAGATCAGAGGTTGGAGGACTGTTTGATGCTGTGGAAGGACACTCTGCTCGGCGAGGTGGGCAGTGACGTGGCGCGCACAGCCCGGCTCCGGAAGGAGTGACGGTCCTGCCAGCGAATCCAGCGCTTCCTGACTGCAGACCGCACCTGCACACAGACAGACAGGTATTTACATCATTTAATTTAACAATGATTATATCGATAAAATGGGCCGGGTGCAGAATAACGTGGAACACCGCTGACACAAAGATCGAAGAACAATCAGTTACCTCACTGTTCAGGAAACAGTAGAAAACAGAGACAAAAAAGCCCTGGGGAGACAGAGGGGGAAAAGGGTGAGCTGCAAACTGTGCTAACTGAATGCTAACAATGCTAATAATGTAAAGTAGCTGTTGCTCATTAGTTTTGCTTAGAGTTTACATTTTAATGCCAGTTTATCTAAAACTTGGTTTCTGCTGTTTGTAAAGATCAGATGAACCTGGAAGGACTCCAGAATGGAGTTAAAGTAGATGAAGACAATCTGAGCGACTTCATCTTCTCCTCCAGGGTTCACAAAGAACAGCATGTAGGTGATTCCTAACAGAGGCAGCAGCACCAGAGTCGCCTTCACCGCCTTCCTGAAGGAAACAGACAATAACAGCATTTATCATCGGAGAGGAAAACACCACGCATGGATTCACCTGCAGGGTTTTCCTTCACCTTTATTTATCTTCTCCAGCATGTGACTGACAGTCAGCGGATTCTACACTTTTCATGAAAATCACCTCTCTCAACTCTCAGAGTCACATTTTCCACCAAGCTAATTTCCACACTTGTCAAGTTTTCAGGTATTCAAGGCACAGGTACATCACCACACAGCAGTCTGTAATGATGCTGCATCCCATAATGTGTTTCATTTTTTGGTATTTACAACATCCCAGAAAGCTCTGAGTAGATAATTTGAACCTGGTTCACCCGCACAGACCTGCAGCATGATGTTGATGGCTGGTTCGTGACTGGTCGGTGGACACTGTGTTTTCACCTGTCTGCTCACCTGTTTTAAAGGTGTTTCTTGTGCTGTGGCTCGTACCTGTACTGGATGGTCTCTGAGGTCGTCGACGCTCTCAGTTTGGTCATCAGGATCCGAACAATGTTGAACAGGAAGACAAAGTTAATCTGAGGACAAGAAGAGATGGATGAGTTTAACTTTCTGAAGCCGGTTGTATCATTTACGTCAGAACGAAGCAGGAAAGTATGTTGAAGTTTTTTTAACTGCTAAAACAAACACGCAGTCTGTTCGGCTCGAACACGTCATGTCTCGTCATGTATGTTAAAGTGGCTTGTTATGATTTCCTGTTTTATTCTGAAACGTAACTCTCCTCTCGTTTCAGACCGTTGACTTCCTGGTGTCCTTCCCACCTGTCTGATTGTCTGCCCCGCCCTGATTGTTTCCACCTGTTCGCTGTTAACTTGTGTATATAAAGTCCGCCTCTCCCTTTGTCCTGTTCCAGATTGTCTCGTCACCTTGACTCGTGATCCAGCTGGTCTTTGCCTTGTTCTAGAGAACTTTTCACTTTTGTTATTAAAACCAGCCTCTTCCTTTCCTTTTGTGTTTTGAGTGTATCGCAGAGGGGGGTGTTTGTATGTAGCTTTGAGCTCGTCGTTGCTTTACAGCTCAGTGGTTTCATGTTGCAGGTTTTCAGACTCATCAGCTGGTTCCACATTAAACAGCAAATATGTTCGCTTCCTTTTGTTGACTCTTCATGTCCTGAAACATCTCACCAAACACCTGAAGTACTTTTGAGTTCTTCAGTGTTCTTGCAGAGTAGGAACATGCTCAGTGTCTCCTCTTTAGGTGCCACAGCTTTAATTTCACTTCACAGGATTCACAGGATCTGACAGCAGAGAGCTGAGAAGTTGCTGGAGCTTGAGGTTTAGCTCTCAGAGGTTCTCGGTCATCCACCTTGAAGTTCAAAGCACTCGCTGTCACTGAGTTTCCATGTCAGGCTTTCCTTCATCTCTATGAATTATTCCACACAAACGGACACTTTGGAACAGCTTGACTTCGTCTGGTGCAGCTCCACAGTCCACCAGTTCAACCTCTCTGTCCCCATAAAACCAGTCCTCACTCAAGGAAACACAGAAGGGTTTTTCAACAGGTGTGTTTCATACAGACTGTCAATCATCCATTATTTGATAACCATGAAAAGAGCATACAAATGTGGCACAAGCGAATCCAACAACTAAGCTGAGAACCTTCAACCTGACAGAAATATCACATCCGTTGTGTTGTGCAGAAGCAGGGTTGGTACACAGTTAACAGCCTATTCGACTGCTGTTATAATCCATTTTATAGCAAGAACCACTCAGCTGAGTGGAGAGAAATGACAGTAAATCATTACTCTAAGACATGAAGGTCAGTCGATCCGGGAGACTTCAAGAACTTTGAATGTTTCCTCAAATGCAGTCGCAAAAACCATCAAACGCTGTGATGAAACTGGCCTCATGAGGACCGAGGGTTACCTCTGCTGCAAGGGACGACTTCATCATAGTTACAGAAACCGTCAATGAACAATCACCTCACATTAGAGCACAGAAATGCTTCAGAGTTCAAACATCAGCTGTTCAGAGGAGACGAGCTGCAAAGAAACCACTAGTGAGGAAGAACAACAAGACCAAGAGACACAAGGAACCGACATCAGACCAGGAAATCTCTGCTTTGGTCTGATGAGTCTAAATGTGAGATCCTGCCAGGTCTTTGTGAGATGCAGAAAAGATGAGCAGATTGTTTCAACATGTTTGGTTTCCACTGTGAGGAGGAGGGGTGAAGGTGTGTGTGTGTGTGTGGGGGGGGGTTACGTGAAAAGCTTGAAGCAGCCCCTACATGGAACAGCTGTAAGCAGGGAGAGCAGCAGCAAAGACACTGATCAAGTCAGACGCAGCAGAAAGGTGGAGCTGCAGGTGGAGGTGGGAGGAAGCAGCAAAGGTAAACAGGCATGACAGTTTAAATAGAGTGTCCTGGCTGAGATGGGCCAATAAGGTGCAAGCAGAGAATCAGCTGATCTGTCAGCTGATGTGGGCTGGTTCTAGATCAACTGAGCCATCAGCCAATGAGGCGAGAACGCCAGCTGTGCTTGACCTCCGCGACCTGCCTGAACTTCTGCTTATTCACACCACAGCGACCAGCTCGGACGACAGTACTTAAGGTGGACTGTATTTAAGATGGAGTGACTGTATTCTTACCAGCAGGACCAGGATCATGGGGCCTTGGTAGATGTAGTCTGTATAAACTCCCGCTCTCTTTCCAAACCAGCACCTGTCAATCAAAACACAACCACTAATCAGATCACAGAGAATCCTGCTCTCTGATTGGCTGTCAGATGTCAGTCAGCAGTTTAACTTCTGTTCTAAAGCAGAGCTGAAGGTTTATTAACCTGGAGGTAACCATAGCAACGATGTTTCAGGAGATAATGTGCTGATTTGACCTACGTGGTCCAAGAGACAATAACAGACTGTGAACTTTGTGTATTATTCTGATCTTGGGACTTACTTCTCGTTGTCGTAGTAAAGCTTCCCAAAAGCCCAGGCCACTATGATAGGAAATGGAATACCTGTAAGAGATGAACAGGTGTACATGTAAACTGACAAGAGGACCAGCAGACAGACAGGTAAACAGGTAGACAGACAAGCGCAGGTCGACGGACCCCAGCCGATGCAGATGAACATCCACTTTCTGAGCTTGTCGGTGGAGTAGGTGAGGACGACGGCTGTGTGGAGATAACAACCTTCACCAAACATCCAGAAGAAGTTTGTCACGTGGAAATAATTATAACCTGCTGTCACCAATCTGCACCACACCTGAGGAGGAGGAGAGAAGGAGAAGGTGGAGGAGGAGGAGAGAAGGAGGAGGTGGAGGAGGAGGAGGAGAGAAGGAGAAGGTGGAGGAGCAGGAGGAGAGAAGGAAAAGGAGGAGGAGAGAAGGAGGAGGAGGAGGAGAGAAGGAGGAGGAGAGGAGGAGAGAAGGAGGAGGAGGAGAGAAGGAGGAGGAGGAGGAGGAGAGAAGGAGGAGGAGAGAAGGAGGAGGAGGAGAGAGGGAGAAGGTGGAGGAGGAGGAGGAGAGAAGGAGGAGGAGAGAAGGAGGAGGAGGAGAGAGGGAGAAGGTGGAGGAGGAGGAGAGAAGGAGGAGGAGGAGGAGAGGTGGAGGAGGAGGAGAGAAGGAGGAGGAGGAGAGAAGGAGGAGGAGAGAAGAAGAAGGTGGAGGAGGAGGAGGAGGAGAGAAGGAAAAGGAGGAGGAGAGAAGGAGAAGGTGGAGGAGGAGGAGAGAAGGAGGAGGTGGAGGAGGAGGAGGAGAGAGGGAGAAGGTGGAGGAGCAGGAGGAGAGAAGGAGAAGGAGGAGGAGAGGAGGAGAGAAGGAGGAGGAGGAGGAGAGAAGGAGGAGGAGGAGAGAGGGAGAAGGTGGAGGAGGAGGAGGAGAGAAGGAGGAGGAGAGAAGGAGGGAGAAGGTGGAGGAGGAGGAGAGAAGGAGGAGGAGGAGAGAAGGAGGAGGTGGAGGAGGAGGAGGAGAGAAGGAGAAGGTGGAGGAGCAGGAGGAGAGAAGGAAAAGGAGGAGGAGAGAAGGAGGAGGAGGAGAGAAGGAGGAGGAGAGGAGGAGAGGAGGAGGAGGGGGAGAGAAGGAGGAGGAGGAGGAGAGAAGGAGGAGGAGAGAAGGAGGAGGAGGAGAGAGGGAGAAGGTGGAGGAGGAGGAGGAGGAGAGAAGGAGGAGGAGAGAAGGAGGAGGAGGAGAGAGGGAGAAGGTGGAGGAGGAGGAGAGAGGGAGAAGGTGGAGGAGGAGGAGAGAAGGAGGAGGAGGAGGAGGAGGAGAGAAGGAGGAGGAGAGAAGGAGGAGGAGGAGAGAAGGAGAAGGTGGAGGAGGAGGAGAGAAGGAGGAGGAGAGGAGGAGGAGGAGGAGAGAAGGAGAAGGTGGAGGAGGAGGAGAGAAGGAGGAGGAGAGGAGGAGGAGGAGGAGAGAAGGAGGAGGAGAGAAGGAGAAGGTGGAGGAGGAGGAGGAGGAGAGAAGGAGGAGGAGGAGAGAAGGAGGAGGTGGAGGAGGAGGAGGAGAGAAGGAGAAGGTGGAGGAGCAGGAGGAGAGAAGGAAAAGGAGGAGGAGAGAAGGAGAAGGTGGAGGAGGAGGAGGAGAGAAGGAGGAGGAGAGGAGGAGAGATGGAGGAGGAGGAGAGAAGGAGAAGGTGGAGGAGGAGGAGGAGAGAAGGAGGAGGAGAGAAGGAGGAGGAGAGAAGGAGGAGGAGGAGAGAGGGAGAAGGTGGAGGAGGAGGAGGAGAGAAGGAGGAGGAGAGAAGGAGGAGGAGGAGAGAGGGAGAAGGTGGAGGAGGAGGAGAGAAGGAGGAGGAGGAGAGAAGGAGGAGGTGGAGGAGGAGGAGGAGAGAAGGAGAAGGTGGAGGAGGAGAGAAGGAGGAGGAGGTGGAGGAGGAGGAGGAGGAGGAGAGAAGGAAAAGGAGGAGGAGAGAAGGAGAAGGTGGAGGAGGAGGAGGAGGAGAGAAGGAGGAGGAGGAGGAGGAGAGAAGGAAAAGGAGGAGGAGAGAAGGAGGAGGAGAGAGGAGAAGGTGGAGGAGGAGGAGGAGAGAAGGAGGAGGAGGAGGAGAGAGGAGGAGGAGAGAAGGAGGAGGACAGAAGGAGGAGGAGGAGGAGAGAAGGTGGAGGAGGAGGAGGAGAGAAGGAGGAGGAGAGGAGGAGAAGGTGGAGGAGAGAAGGTGGAGGAGCAGGAGGAGAAGGTGGTGGAGGAGGAGGAGGAGAGAAGGAGGAGGAGAGAAGGAGGAGGAGGAGGAGAGAAGGTGGACGAGGAGGAGGAGAGAAGGAGGAGGAGAGAAGGAGGAGGAGAGGAGGAGAAGGTTAGTTATTCTATGTTTTCAGTTTCACACTGCTGGTATTCTGTCTCTGTGCTTTGTTGCCATGGCAACCTGTGAGAAAACCAACTTGTCAATCAGAGACTCGGTGTGATGTCAGCATGATGTCACAGTCTGAAGTTCAGAGCATCACCTCATCTCCATGGTGACCACTGTGTGTGTGTGTGTGTGTGTGTGTGTGTGTGTGTGTGATTACCTGGTTGCTCTCTGTAACAGCAGGGTTCATCGTTAACTGGACAATGAACCACGTAGCGTTCCTCAGGATGAAAGCTGAGATCAGGTTCCAGTGGATGATGTTCCTCAGACAGCGAATACTCCTGTAACACACACACACAGGTAAGAAACCTCACCTGTGACACACACACACACAGGTAAGAAACCTCACCTGTGACACACACACACAGGTAAGAAACCTCACCTGTAACACACACACACACACAGGTAAGAAACCTCACCTGTGACACACACACACAGGTAAGAAACCTCACCTGTAACACACACACACACAGGTAAGAAATCTCACCTGTAACACACACACAGGTAAGAAACCTTTTAATAAACTTACAAAAAACTAAAATCCTGAATGAGGTTATTGATGAATCCCAAAGTGGGTTTACGTCTGGTAGATACATAACTGATAATATAAGACCCCCCCCCCTAAAAAAAAACTGTGTGTGTTCCATACAGCTGAGTCCAGTTCAGCGGCTGTTAGCTTAGCTCTACCATTTAGATCTCAGTTAGTGTTTGTGTTTGTCCTGAAACCAGGTGATCCGACCTGTCTGCCAGTTGTCTACCTGTGTTTGTTGCTGCTGTTGGAGGCTTGAACCCGTAAAGGTCCTTTATGTAAATCCAGTTTAAAGAAGAAAAACCAAAGAAGGCGTCAGGCTGTGTTTTCCAGCTGCAGTGTGTTTTGTGCTTCAGTCTGATAAAGTCAGACCTTCACCACCTCCTCAGCTACGTTTCAGATGGAATCATAACAAGCTACAACAAAGTTTATACGAATTTTCATAAATGTTAGAAGTGTCTTTTGGATTGTCAATAACTGTTTCTGTAACTTTCTGCTTCTTCTTCTTTTCCTTTTTCTTCTTCTTCTCTGTCTGAAATTACTCTGTGACACTGAGGGGTTTCCACAGAGAAGATGATTTTTACTTCCTCTCATACAAACTACCTAAAAAAGCAGTCCGAGGGTATAAATCTGTAAACTCAGCGTTAGTTTATATCAATACTGAAATTAGAAATACAAGCCTGCTTCAAATAAAGACCCCGCACACCAGAAGAAGAGACGCCTTAAAGGTTTGAATGAACAAAAAGATTTTGATTCTCAACAACAACAAAACATAAAAACAACAAAACATAAAAACATAAAAACAACAAAACATGTTGAGATGTGACAGAAAAGAATCTGAAGCTTCATTTCATCTCTAATCCTTTAATCCTCCTCTGACTGTGTCTGATCGTTAATCCTCCAACAAGGACTGGACATCATCCAACACACACACACACACACACACACACACACACTGAACCGAACACACACACACACACACACTGAACACACACACACACACACACACACACACTGAACACACACACACACACACACACACTACATGGATCCAATAACATGCACTCACCAGCAGCACATGCACAAACACACTGAAGGCACATCTTCTCTTCAGCTCTGATACAGCAGATGCTGAACGTCACTTCTTCCCTACCAGTGACCCGTGACGGCGACCAGATGGGAGGAGTACAAGGTGTGGGTTGACGGGGTGACTGGGGTTAAGTGCTCTGTTGTGTGCTCTGCGTGCAGGGGCTGTGCTGTCCCTTACCTGGACAAGGTGCACAGATACAGGTCACACGTTAAGACCAGATGTAAATGTGATCTTTAACTTAAGCATTTCAGGCTTTATTAAACCACATTTACTGAAAAAACTCGGTCACGACTGCAGTTCAGAACTCAGTCCTAGAACTGTCCTTGGTGTTCCCCCTCGGTTTAATGTCCACGGTGTGACTCGGATGGATGGATGATACCTTGTAGGTTTTGTGTTATGACCTCTGTCACGGGTCCAAGCAATTTGAGTCAATACTGAAAGGTTCAGTGAAAGTAGTGCAGACCACTGATTGGTCAGGTAGACCGGTCTCTTGAACGACTGGTCTCTGATGTAGGGTTTCCCCAAACGATCCTGTTTTTCTCAGCAGGCTTTCGTCTTGCAGCCTTCAGCCTTTTCTGGGACATTTTCTGGTCTCCTTGCTGTGACAAACAGCCACGTAGCAAGAATCACGAACACCATGTCTTTGATTTTCACTCTTGTATTTGTGTCACATGAAGATGATGTCACAGGAGTTTCACACAGAACAAACTGCCTGGTACCAGAAGTGAGTGGAGTGGTGGCGAAGTGTACCGTGCTGTTTGATCTGGGGGGCAGGAGCAGCAGGAGTCAAACAACAGTTTGACTTGAATCATCAGCCTCATCATTCCCTGCTGATCAGCCAGGATCTCCTGAGCTGCTGCTGTTATCACTTTAACTATGACCGGGAGCCGTTTTTCAGTCCAGTACCCAGTTCTTATAATCCATCCCTGCTCACACATTCAGACAGTCCTTATGCGATGTTAGAGAGAAGGGGAAGACAGTCAATCAAATAAATGTTGAGTTCTGTAAAGACCTGAACTAGCCCGTGAAACATTAGCCCAGACCTGATCAGAGCCAATCAGAGCAGAATGAGAGGTTCAGGACCGTTCAGGTTCAGGACTGTTCAGGTTCAGGACCGTTCAGGTTCAGTCTCTGACTCATGAAGAGATTCAGTCTGCAGTGAAATAAAGCAGCAGGTAAACTGAGCTGAGATCAGCGGGTTCACCAGCATCAGCTGACCGAGACTCTAACGAACCTGAAGGATCCGGATTCTGCCTCATCCTTTAATCCTCACAAAGAAGCCAAGAAACCAGCAGCCAGAGCGTGTGTGTGTGTGTGTGCATGTGTGTGTGTGTGTGCGTGCGTGTGTGCGTGTGTGTGCGTGTGTGTGTGTGCGTGTGTGTGTTCTGTTCAGTTCAGACTGCAGGATTTAAGTGTGTGTGACATTTCATTCATCTGTGCAGCTGATCTGCTGTCAACAAGGCAGATCATTGATCTATCAGAGAGATATTTACTGTTGGACAGTACCGCTGACGAAGACGCTACTGGACCTTCATCTTCAGGATGTTAATGTTATGAAACGTCACAGCTTGCTTTGGTTTAGGCATCAAAAATACTTGAAGTTTAAGAATCAAAGTTTCTTGGTTTGCTTTAAGAAAAGATGATGGGTTAAAACAAGTATGAACATGATGTTAAAAATGGGCCATTGGGGGGGGGGGTTTGTTGATTGTTTGACCCATCCATCCTCCTCCTCAGTCAGGTTCATAAATATTGGGACCTTTTATCTGCTCCTTGTAAATGGGATAATGAGGGAATAACACACACCGGGACATGGAACAGCTGAGCAGCTAATTGTCCCATTTCATTTGGACCTTTAAAAAGTGGGCGGCACATATACAAAGAGTTCCTCCACCGTTCACCGGATTCTGATGGACATACCCTCAAATTAAAACTGATCTTGTTTGTTTCATTTCAAATCCATTGTGGTGGTGTTTAGATGAGAAGTGTGGACCAGACTGTAATTAACATTGGTTGTTGCTTATTTGTTCATGAGTATTTGGTATAAAATATAAATACTTCAGGGACTTCAAATGAATGGAGGAGGCTATCGTAGCTAGTAGCTGTGTGTCACCAGCTAGTTTACTGAAGCTCCTCTGTCACAGTAAAAAGTGCTCCACAGCGGACACCTGCTTTACACAGGTCCTGTTAGCCACCAAGCTAAGCTAGCAAGCTAACAAGCTCTGTCCTGTCACTTTAATAACTTTTTATTGAATGAAATGAGCGAATGAGCTAGCAATTAGCCCTGTGACTCTTCATCATGTCACCAAGCATACAGCCACAATTATTTCCCATCGATGAGCAGGTTACATGGTGAGACAGACAGACTGGAGGACAGACAGACCAATGGACAGACAGACAGACCAATGGACAGACAGACCGGTGGATAGACAGACAGCCCGATAGACAGACAGACCGGTGGACAGACAGACCAGTGGACAGACAGACAGACCGGTGGACAGACAGACCGATGGACAGACAGACAGTTAGCTTACCTGAGTCTCATGAAGAGTGTGAAGGCAAGCAGGAGAGCTCCCAGAGAGATGCAGTGGCCCAGGTAGTTGATAATAACCGCCACCTGATAATGAACTTTACTTTTCCTCTGAACACAGGAAACAAACACACACAGGAAACACACACACAGGAAACACACAGGAAACACACAGGAAACACACAAGGCAGTTAGTTTGCACAATATATATAAATATAATATAAAACATTAAAATATTAAAGTCAGAGTAAACTTCAACAAGGTGAAACACAAAGAAAGAATCAGACATAATCAGCAAACACAAAAAGATGACAGACATAAAGAGACAATAGTCATCAATCATCTGTTTCTGAAGGAACTTCAAAATAAAAGCATGGTGGAAACTAGGAATTTCTGAACATATTTAAATCTCTGAGGAAACGTTTACCACAGTGATCAGGACTGAATTTCTAATTTCTTGCAGCTAGTCCTCAGACCTCTGCAGCTGGTCCTCAGACCTCTGCAGCTGGTCCTTAGTCCTCAGACCTCTGCAGCTGGTCCTCAGACCTCTGCAGCTGGTCCCCAGACCTCTGCAGCTAGTCCTCAGACCTCTGCAGCTGGTCCTCAGACCTCTGCAGCTGGTCCTTAGTCCTCTGACCTCTGCAGCTGGTCCTCTGACCTCTGCAGCTGGTCCTCTGACCTCTGCAGCTGGTCCTCAGACCTCTGCAGCTGGTCCTCAGACTGTGAATTCACTATATATGAATTCTATATATATATACACACTATATATGTGTGTGTGTGTGTGTGTGTGTGTGTGTGTTTTACTGTGTGTTTGTGTGTGTGTGTGTTGGTGACAGGTGCATTCTGACTTTCCATTTCTGCATTGTTTTTATTTTTATGAAAAGAAATAATGCCAAGACATGTTGTAAACAAATCAATAAAGAACAGTGTTCAGAATGTTTCCTCTGATCTAAGCAACACACACACACACACACACACTTCCCTACCTTTCTTTCTAATTACAGCTCTATGACTGGCCAGCAGCCAACTCTGCTGTCCAATCAGAGTGAAGCAGGAGATAGGCAACAGATTGTCTCAGTGGGAGCAGAGACACTGACTGTGTAACATGACACAACATATGGACACACACACACACGCGCGCACACACACACACACATATACACACGCACTCATTCGCTCATATGCACAGTCAGGTTTCCATCATTTTTGGGGACATTCCTTAGACTGCCATTCATTTCCAGGAGACTAACTCTAACCATAACCATAACAACTACTATCCTAACCCTAACCTTAACTCAAGTCTTCATCCTAAAACGTTACGATTTACACTATGGGGACCTGCATTTTGTCCCCATAAGGAAGGCGAGTCCCCACAATGTGAGGAATGCATGGTACAACACACACACACACACACACACACACACACACACACACACACACACACTCACTCAATCTGAGAGTCCAGATGGTTCACACAGATCTCTGTGGACTCGAACATTCATCACTCACTCATCTGCTGTTTCACACTCATCTCTGATTGGTTCAGGCTTGGCTGTTTGCTGATATGTGTGTGTTTGTTTGTAGCCCAGATGTGCTCGTTGTACCTCGTGGTAGTGAAGGGGTTTGTGTGTCGTGTGTTGACTAGTAAACAGGCCCAAGGCAAAACCTCAGGTTGTGGCTGAAACACTTCCTCAGTGACTCTGCTTCATATCACAGACACTCTGCAGTAAATTCAGATTTCAGATACTTATTAGTCATCGTCGTGTTGTGTAATCACTGACAGCTATGAGAACCTCGGCTATTGCTCTATATGACTGCTAACAGAAAGTGGGCCTACTGGATATGCTCATAGATGCATTATGGAGAAGGGTTAGTCAGTCCGATGAAAGCTGCTAACTGGGAAAAACTGGTGCTGAAAAGAAAGAATCTGTCTCCAACTGAGCTCGTTGACTTCCTGTCGGCTCCCCGCATACATGAATGCACTAAAATAATTATGTGGCTCTTCTAGACTTTCAAAACATTACTTTGACAAATGGATCCTCTGATAATTCAGTCAAGAAAAGATCTACTGCTACTCCTATTCAAAAGAAAATGTAGCTGATCCCTAGATCTCTGCAACTACTCTTCATACTGTTCATCTAGTCCTCACATTTCTAGTTCTGAGAACACTACCCCTTCTCTGAAGCTAGTCCCCAGATCTCTGAAGCTAGTCCCCAGACCTCTACAGCTAGTCCCCACACTTCCACAGTTAGTCCCCAGACCTCTACAGCTAGTCCCCAGATCTCTGAAGCTAGTCCCCAGATCTCTACAGCTAGTCCCCAGACCTCTACAGCTAGTCCCCAGATCTCTGAGGCTAGTCCCCAGATCTCTACAGCTAGTCCCCAGATCTCTGAAGCTAGTGGGGGACTAGCTGTAGAAGACCTCTACAGCTAGTCCCCAGAGCTCTACAGCTAGTCCCTGCACCTCTGCAGATAGCCCCCACACTTCCACAGCTAGTCCCCAGACCTCTACAGCTAGTCCCTGCACCTCTGCAGCTAGTCCCCAGATCTCTACAGCTAGTCCCCAGATCTCTGAAGCTAGTCCCTGTACCTGTACAGCTACTCCCCAGACATCTGCAGTTAGTCCCTGAAACTCTACAGCTAGTCCCCCTACCTCCATACATCTGTAGAAAGCGACAGCAGCAGAGGAGAGAGATGAGAAAGAACAAAGCTAGAGGACAGAGAGGATGTTGAACTAGTAACAGGCATTAATGAGGTATAAATGTGTACAGTTGGAGAGGAGGAGAGAGGAGCTCGGTGCATCATGGGAGGTCCCCTGGCAGTCCAAGCCTGCAGCAGCATAACAAGGGGCTGGTCCAAGGCAAGCCTGAGCCAGCCCTAACTCTAAGCCTACTCGTAAACACAGAGAGGGCGCCTGCCTCCCAGACAAAAACTGGAAGAGATACAGGAGCTTGATAGCTGAAGGCTCTGGCTCCAGTTCTGCTTTTGGGGATTTTAGGAACCAGAAGTAAGTTAGCATTTAGAGCTTTGTAGGTAAGCAGAAGGAATTTAAATCCTATTCTGGATTTCATAGGGAGCCAATGCAAAGAAGTATTTTTTTAATGTTATGTAGGTAAAAAAAAAAAGGGCAGTCCTTGTAGTTTATTTTCAGGGGCAGTTAAAACAACATATGCTGATCTAACAAGACTCCCAGATTCTGTATAGTGGTGCCAGAGGCCAGCACAATGTCCATCGTAGCATCAGATCATGAGTTTCTAAGGTGTTTAGGGCCAAGTAGTAAAACTTCATTTTTGTCTGGGTTTAGTAACAGAAAGTTGGAGGTCATCCAGGTTTATGTCCTTTAGATACACGTGAATTTAGTCAACTGATCTCTCATCAGTTCTAACTTTGTATGTTTAAAGTATGAGGAAGTGTTTTTAACTGGTGACTCTTACCAGGAGAAAGTTTTGTAGAATAGAGAGACACAGGTAGTCAAACAGACAGACAGACGGGTTGTACTAAGTGGTTTGAGGTCAACCAACAGTCAGAACAAATCTGTGCCCTGTGTGTGTGTGTGTGTGTGTGTGTGTGTGTGTGTGATCCATTATAGATGCCAGAATCAGAAAAAGACATTATCACCCAATTCATGTGTTAAGTTCTATACACACACACACACACACACACACACACTACCTCTAGTCCTAAAAGTGTTCTCTTGTTTGACATGTCTGTGGGGAGATGTGTGAGCTCTGTCTTGGTCTTTTAGGACAAACATGAAGTCTTTTCATCTTTAAAGAGCAACTGAACACTCGAACCAAAGCAGTCCGTAAATTCTACGTATTCTAACAGCAGCTTGTTGTCTTTTTACAGCCAGTAATAAAAAATCTAACCAGTTCAAACAGGACCATCTGTACTAACGCATCATGCTGCTCCTTTCAAGGGCAGTTTGTTCATTCAAGAAAACTGATTGACCAATTTTCAAAAGGCTTAAAGTCTAGAACAAATGCTGCTAGGCAACAACATCATCATTAAGGCGTCTTTGTGATATTGTGGGTGTGTATGTCGGTCTGGGTGTAACACTGTTTGTAAATGTGTGCTACGTCACTGTTTCTCTCATGGGAGACAATGACAGACACTAGAACTCTAACTCCATCATTAAGTCAATAACTGTGAAGTCCCAATGATCACTGTATCGATCAGCTTTATGTCACATACAATAACTACATTTGAACCAACAAGACTTCAGATTCATTGTTTGCAGAGGCTGAACGTTACGCTCAGCCATTGTTCCCAACAGAGAGCGATGCTGCCAGGCAGTAAGACGAGTCATAGCGACAGGCAGCATGTTGACGTTTTAGCCACAGCTCAACTAAATGTACTTTAATGACGGGAAAGGATGTCCTGGTTCACAGCTGGCACCTTAAATTTAAGACATCCGAATGGATTCTGGCTTCAACAGGAGGAGGAAGTTAAGACGGTGACAAAGTCCTGTTGATAAAGACGGTGGAAAAATTCACTTTGTGAATCTCAGAGTCATAAAAGTGTCTGACATCCAGTTTGGAGACTGTCAGAATATATCAGACAGGCCTGGCTGCTGTTGAAACATCATTCGTACGACAGTCTTAAAGTCTTGACTCTTCTCTTTGACACAAACTGAGATTGAGCATTCATGAAAGTAACGTTACTGATGCTGAACTTGTTCGAGCTCTGATGAACAAACAAACTCAACAGAAATACTAACGAGGGTAGAGTTGCTGTAAGTCCTGTCAGCTTCAGTCACGTACAGAGCAAATGGAAACCTTCGACGGCAGAATTCAGAATCAGGCTTGTGAAACGTCCATTTAATTCAGACACGATGACGATGGTGAAGAATCTGAAGTGTATTCTTAAAGCTTTTAAAAAGAGGCTCTGACGTAGTTTCATCCAGGTGAGCCACAGTTTATGATTATGTGCATCTTTTCATTCTGCAACTCCTCTTCAGTCCTGATCTGGTTGAACGCAGCTACATGTTACAGAGTCCCCCATCCACAGTGCTCCCAAAACCCAACATGTTCCCTCAGTTTTTCACTGGGGGCTGTTGTTGTGATTATTTGACTAATTGGTTCAGTTTGTGCAGATGCTCAATTCTTTGTCTTTGAAAAGTTCAGTGACCACCTCGATGAGTGTTCTGGTCTCTGCGTATCGATCTGAGGGTCGTGATCGAGTCGTATTGTTGTTGTGTGTCGGTGAGTCTCACCAGGACGATGATCTCGGTGCACTGACTGTAGTTTCCTCGAGGAGCCCAGCTGCCGTTGGACTGGCACTCTCTGTAGACCCGGTCTGAACACACCACAGAGGGGGGAGGATGGTCATTTTACAACATTCATATTTATGGCAGATCCACGATGTAAATGACCACATGACACGACTGAAAGCTCCGGGATGGACCTTCAAGAAATGATGATGACATGATTTATACTGTCTCAGGACACTTTCCATACAGAGCAGGTCCAGACCAAACTCTTTATCTACAGAGACCAAACAGAGACCTCATGAGCACCAGCAGAGTCGGCATCAGAGCCAGAGCCAGCAGCCTGTTACTGTTCACTACGTCACGACTTCATGACCTACTTTAATGATAAACTTCTTTCTATTAGAGACAGAACTCATCACTTCCTGTCACCAACAGATACTGATTTATCTTCAAAAACAGAAACCATAGCAACCTTTCTCCCATCGCCCTTCACCGACTAATTTCAAGTGTGAGTGTTAAAAGATAATGACGAAGATGATGATGATGGTGGTGATGACGAAGGTGGAGTGAGACATGTCCTCAGTCTGTCAGTTAAAACCTTCCAGCACGCTGCCCTACTTCTGTCCTTATGAGGACCCTTGTTGACAAAAGCATCACAGCTACTGTCTGATCCTGATCCTGACCCTGATCCTGACCCTGATCCTGATCCTGATCCTGACCCTGATCCTGATCCTGACCCTGATCCTGACCCTGACCCTGATCCTGATCCTGATCCTGACCCTGATCCTGACCCTGACCCTGACCCTGATCCTGATCCTGACCTCTAAGGCTGATCTCTAATCCTTAAAATCGAGTCTTAACCCTGAAACAGCTGTTTGAAGGTCTGTCCAAAAACACCTGTCTGTCATCAGACCTCAAGATCTGTCTGTTTGTCTCACTAACTGTCTGTCTGTCTGTCTTCACTGGCCCCCCGGGGTGAGAAATTTAAGATGTACAGTTTTTATGTCGGCTCTATGGGAAGAAACCAGCAGTCTTTATTTACCAGGAATCTGCTCAGCATGACACTGGCCAGCTTCCAGTGAACCTGGGAACCTCCACCAGTAATTCCACGTTCACATTTCAACATGTTTAGTGCAGGAGATTGTCTGTGGAGCCTAACTATGGCACACAAATAAAGATAAATGTATCTCAGCGTGTAAAGACACGGGGTGGAAGTGGAATAATAAATGAAATGGAAGTGTATCAGCGAGCGATAGAAAACACACTTTCTGTGTGAAATGGGTTTGGATTGATTTGTGTTTGGACGGTCAAGCATCAAATTCACCAGGATTTACTGATGTTTTATCTCTGTTTATCTCTCTCTCTGTAATTTCCTGAAAATAAACACCTGAATAGATTATGAGGATGTGGAGGACAAACGGTTTGGCTACACCTCCGTGGGTCCACCACCAGTATTCAATAAGCAACACTAAGTCACATAACAGACAGATAGACAGGTAGACAGACAGGTACTTACTGGTGGTATTGTAATGGATGCCGTTGAACTGCTCAGGACAGGGTCTGGAGATCAGCTCACCTGCTGCACTGCGGGGCCAACAGGTCCCTATACCGTCCACAGAAAGATCACAATATAAACCTGCAGACAGACGGGCAGAAGGACAGTCAAGACAGAAGGGGGACGTCTTTGGACATTAGAGCATGTTGAGATTTACGGCTTTTAGATGAAATATTTTCACTAACGTAAGTCTGAGTGTTACACATTAAAAGTCCTCCAGTCTAAAGCCCAGGGTGGTCTTGGATGGTCTGGGTTATTGTGTTTGTGGCTGTGTATGTTAGGACTGTCCTCAATACTTAAGGAGAGTCCTGTCTAGTCAGAGTAATCCTGGGTACTTCGAGATACTCGTGTCAAGTTTTGGTAGTCCTCAGTATTTAAGGGTGTTCTAATGCAGTGAGATAAGTCCTGCATACCGGGGGTACCCCTGTGTACACAAATCTACATTGTCCTACAGTAGATTCGGTTGGTGAAGGGTTGGTGAGTAGTTCCACACTAATTCTGACGGTCCGAGGCGGTCCCGGACAGTCCAGATTGATTTGGGTAGTTCAGAATAACCTACAGTGGTCCAGCGTAATCCAAACCTTATAACTGGTGAGTCTAACGCTGCACAGACCTGAGGTGTTGCTGATGGTGAATGTCTGGTTCAGTAACGCCAACACCCTCGCTAAGAGAGAGACGTGGAGGAGAGGGCAGCGTTAGCAGTTTGTCTATTGGTTGAGATTTAACAATGCAGACCCAGAGACAGGAAGACAGACAGGAAGCTACCTGTCAGGTTGGTGGACAGCAGGATCAGCGTTTCGCAGGTTAATTCTGCCGGAGAGACTTGTCCGCTGAGCAACACACACACACACACCACCTGAGAAACAGAGAGACAAACAATAACTCCTTCCTATCCAGAACCAGGTGTTGGAAAAAATCCCCCCTCCCTGTTCGTTTAGCGATTGTTAGCTTAGCACCTAGCTAGCAGTCCATCCTGTAGTCCGTCCAGTCAGAGGACAAATGTGTTAAATCAATCTATTCATCCAAAGGCTCTGACAGAAGTGTGACCACACAAAGAGGAGAAAACGAGGCCATTTCTCTCAAAGTGAAACCAACTTTTTTCAGTGTGGTACGGGGCCGAGGTGCAGTCATCTGGGGGGGAACATCTGACATCCCTCGTACCAGCAACACAGTAAAATGATCATATAGAGAACAGAACTGCAGACAGACAGGTAGACAGACAGACAGACAGACAGCAGGAAGAAAGACAGGCAGACAGACAGACAGACAGACATCAGACAGACAGACAGGCAGAAAGACAGGCAGGCAGAAAGACAGGCAGACAGACATCAGACAGACAGACAGACAGACAGACAGACAGACAGACAGCAGGAAGAAAGACAGGCAGACAGACATCAGACAGACAGACAGACAGACAGCAGGAAGAAAGACAGGCAGACAGACATCAGACAGACAGACAGACAGACAGACAGGCAGACAGACAGCAGGAAGAAAGACAGGCAGACAGACATCAGACAGACAGACAGACAGACAGGCAGGCAGACAGACAGACAGACAGACAGGCAGACAGACAGGCAGACAGACATCAGACAGACAGACAGACAGACAGGCAGACAGACAGCAGACAGCAGGAAGAACTTTTGGTCGAGCTCTGCTGGTGTTTGTCCAACATGGCAGACGGTCACATGACCTCGACCACATACGGCCGGAGATGTGTGATCTGCACAACGAGAACCAATCCCACTGATTCACTCAACACGATCCATCAATTTACTAATTAGACTCAGTAATTGACGATTAATCAGCCGTTCAGTGTGTGATGATGCTTTGCCTTCTGTTAATTATTCACTGATGTCACTGAATCATTTTTCACTGAGCTCGACGCCGCTGAGTTTGGCACCAAACACTGAGACGCTGGCAGGGTTAGTCTGTGTGGTCCAAACACACACACACACACTGCAAAACACACACACAGCAAGACACACACACGCACAGGAAAACACACACACACACACACTGCAAAACACACACACAGCAAGACACACACACACACAGGAAAACACACACACGCATGCACACACACACACAGTAAAACACACAGCAAGACACACACACACACACACACGCACACACACAGCAAAACATACACACACACACACAGCAAGACACACACACACACGCACACACACAGCAAAACATACACGCACACACACAGCAAAACATACACACACACAGCAAGACACACACACACACACAGGAAAACACACACACACACACACAGCAAAACACACACACAGCAAGACACACACACACACACAGGAAAACACACACACACACAGCAAAACACACACACAGCAAAACACACACACGCACAGGAAAACACACACACACACACACACACAGTAAAACACACAGAGACACACACACACAGTAAAACAAAGGCACACACACACACACACACAGCAAAACACACGCACACACACACACACACAGAGTAAAACACACAGAAACACACACACACACACACACACACACAGTAAAACACACACACACAGTAAAACAAAGGCACACACACACACACACACTGAGTAAATGTGTGTCCACAGAGACGTGCTGTCGTGTCACAGCAGCTAAAATTAGACGGCGAGCAGAGAGCAGCTCTCAGTCTTCGGGGGGTCGGGTGTAAATTTTTCGTGATGGCAGCGAACACAGCAGCTTGGTGGGAGGAGTTACATCAGTCCTGTTTGCTGTTGCTCCAGAAAACGTTCACTTCAGCATCCCTGAGGACGAGTCAGCAGCGCCGACATCAGGACGCAGCGACAGCAGGTAGTCAGTGCTAGCTCACAGACTGCTAGCATGGCTGAGAGCGCTGCACGGGATCAGCTTGGAAACCCTTCTCCTCTTCACACCAGCACAGCTCAGCAGCCCCCAAACAAACACAAACTGAAGTGTGCTGAAATCAGTCTTAATATAAGGTGTGAGGGAGAATCAGGGAACTCAGGGACACAGCACCAACAGAATCCACGTCGCCACCAAAAACCTTTGGATGAAGCAGAGAAATAAAAAAGCTTAGCCAGGACGTTTGGCTTAGCCGGTGGACTTCACTGGACCCGCAGGTCTCTTTACTATAGTGGACCAGGATTTGAGAGATGAAACTTCAAACATGGAAGTGGTTTGGTTATAAAACATCATCAACAAAGCACGACTGTAAGAAGAAAACTTACTTCAGCAGCACAAAGACCCAGTCGAATGCTTCATTTTTACTGAATATCTGAAGGAAAACTGTTCAAGCTTCTTGTTGATGAGTAAAACCAGAGCCCTTATTTTGTTGCAATTGTATGTTCTTGAAATTATTAATAAAATATTTTTAAATTATTTCAAAAATACACTGAAATATTGTGATATTATTATTATTAGTGCCGTATCACCCAGCCCAGATTCAGATCCCCCTCACCGTTCCAGTACTGGATCCAGGTGCAGCGTTTGTTCACTGTATGACACCACCTGGAAAATCAATCTGGCTGAGATGGATGCATTTACACCTTGTCAGCATGCGGCTAAAGTGATTGTTAAACCTCAACCAGAGGTGGTTTCCGCTGGTTTCAAATGCTTTGAATGATGCTCGGATGCATTTAAACCGTTGAGAGGTCTGATCTGATCCCTGAGACGATGGAGTTACTCGGCACAAGTGAGATCAGGAGGTCGTGTTTGATCAGTCTGTAAGCTGACTTCCTGAGGAAGTTCTCAGGCTGCACTTAATCCCTCGCTGTTTCCGTACAGCACGCAATCATGCAGACTCATCATATATAGTAAAAAGTAATGCATCGTAAAAACAGTCATCCAGGATTGTGCAGAATCATAATCGATATTTTTCATTTTCTGATGGAAAGTTTGTTCTAAGTGTGGCACAGCAGGAAAGATCATGGTCATGGACGTTTAATGGAAATGTCTCTGTTGAGCAGATTCATCACCTGACTGACAAACTAACAGCAATAAACATCAACAAACAGGTACCTGAAAATAAACAACAAACAGGTACGATGCCTGAATATAAACAACAACAAACAGGTACGATGCCTGAAATAAACAACAAACAGGTACGATGCCTGAATATAAACAACAAACAGGTACGATGCCTGAAATAAACAACAACAAACAGGTACGATGCCTGAATACAAACACCAGTTGCAGGTACTGTATGTGTACTGCTATTGCTTCATTGCTATTGATATTTGGAGTTTAGTTGCTCTGTGTAGCTTCTATTACTCATTATTTAGCCTTATTTTAAAAAGAAATTATCTGTATTGTGAGATTCTCTGCTCTTCTGTCCAAGTCTGGACCTAGACCCCATGGACCTGGACTCCATGGACCTGGACCTGGACACCGAAGTGTTTGACGAACACAGTGACAGATCCCATCGTTACGTCCCGGGACACACCATGGAGAATGTTTGAGGAGGGGAACACTTCATGATGCACGTTTTATAAAAGTGTTTTAACTGATGAAACAAACCAGATATACAGCAGCACACACACACACACACACACACACACACACACACACACACACACACACACTCACACACACACACACACTTTCTCAGTGTGAATCAGTATGTGTGTGTATGTGTGTGCTTTGCAGGCAGAGCAATCTGATTGGCTAAAAGGTCCCAGGGGAGTCTTGGCCATATGGCTCTGCTTTCCACTCCTGTTCACCTTCTCTCAAAGAAGTACACGTTCAGTGTATTAATAATATTACACTGAGCTGTTGTTATAGTATCCCTTTCTGTTCCTGTTATATATATCATGGCACAGTACTACTACTGTATATAACATATACATATATATGATATCATATACAGTCTAACAGTATAAAGTATAAGGAAACTGTGTGTCAGGTCTAAATAATCGTCCTGTGGCCCTCACCCTGAAAAACTGGTTCTCCAGACTTTGACTTTAGCTCGGCATTCTACACAACCAGAAACCAATTGACAAACTTAACATTCGTGGCTTTGAGGACAACACCGCCATCATCGGCCGATTTCAGACAAGGAGGAGAGGAGGAACTGAACAGAGTGGATTTATTATTATTATTATTATTATTTATTATTCATACCAATATACTGATACGTACTGTAAGTGTATTACATATAATTCATCAGCAGCAGGAGTTTACAGCTGATAGGTTGTGTGTGCAGGACTGAACAGTCCAGACAGGGGAGGACAAAGGAGGACACACAGGAAACAGACAGAAGGTCATCATTCGGTAATGTCTTCTGCTTCTCTGTTAAAAAACAACAGTGCATTGTGTTTATTTCCTCCTCTCAGCCGTTACAGTCCAGCTGTTGGTGAGTGGGAGGACGAGGTCTGCTGATCCGGGTTAGATTCAGTCTGAAGCTCTGCTGACTCACAGCTCTGACAGCAGCAAACACCTCCTCCTCCTTCTTCTCCCTTCTCATCTTCTTCTTCTGCTTCATCTTATTTTTCTTTTTCTTCTTCCTGTTTTTTTTCTTCTCCCAGTTCTGCTTTTCCTTCGTCTCTTTCTTCTTTTTCTTGGTTAAACAGACTCCAGCCACACCAGCAGAGGAAAGCCAGGCCCACAGCAGAAAGATATCTTTCATTTTCAGACCACGAACTCGCTAAGCCCGGCCTAGCATACTGCAAAATAACCTGATTCAACAGCTTCATACTGCATACTACTATGAAAAGCAGTATTCAGTATGTACTACACACTGATTATTCAGTATTCGGTATGTACTACATTCAGAGAGGACGGACTGGTGGTCAGCAGGTGGCCAGTAGGCTGGCAGAGAGGGGGATGCAGAAGAAGCTGAGTAAGGCAGGAGAAGGTGAGGGAGAAGTTTACTCATCAGAGGATGTTTAAATTGATCATATTTGATGAAAAACATTCATTTTAACTGAGTATTTTCCAGATTCTCAAAAGTTTCTTAGATCCATGAGGCATACTTGGTGGAAGGAAGGTGGCTTCTGGAACAGGGCTAACTTCAAGGAAAGGATTTAGGCTGACGACGTGAGCTACAACTGTCAGAAAGAATCGATGGCAGCCGTGAAGATGCTTTATGCCAGGTCCTCGTGTCTGGTTAAGGTAGCCAGCTGGCTATGTAGGCCAGTGTCTTTGGGGAGGATTCAGCAAGGCTGTCCAATCTCAGGGTGGCATTATACCACTAAGCCTTTGTCTGCCTCACTATTTGAAAGGTCCGAGGTCGGGTGGGGTTGGAGTTAGGTTAGAGGGCATAGTTGTCTTGTCCTATGCACATAATGTGTGTTTAAAAAGAGGAAGGACCTTAAGGAAGTGAGTTCAGAGTGGGGAAGAGTTGGGCACGTCAAACGGCATTTGAAGGGACTTGGAGGTCCAGCTGCTACTGCGGGGATTGGCTGGAGCAGGAGTGGGTGAAGGTTTTGGGAGTCACCTAGACGCAGAGGGCTCAGTCGGCAGGAACTGGGACGGGGTTTTACTGACCTGACCATAGCCACTAGGTTGGCAGAGTGGATGTGGATTCTCATACAGAGGTCAGACACAAGTAAATTAACTAACATTTTGAGTCAGCTCGGAGGACTGGGGACTTGAAGCACACTAAATACACTGAACTACCGGAATTCTACCGAGGACTCTTTAAGGTGTGGGACTTTTTGAAAAAAGAGAGACGGGGGTCCCACAACTCTTTGTCCCCCATAAGACTGATCCATCTGGGCTGTAAGTCTCGACTCTTGAAACATGTGGTTTCCTTCAGGAGGCAGGTTTTCATGCTCCTGACGAACAAAACTGAGGAGTTAAACCTGATGCTGAAGTTCAGAGTGGATGACTTTGATTTTATTTCATGGCAGTCTGAAACAGTTTCAAGCTACTGAGCTGGCTGCCGCTGGTCAGGTGTCTCCTGGTTTGAATACTTCTAATAATTCTGCTGTTCTGCGTTCTGTTGGGAAAAGTGCTGCAAATCTGCGATCTGGTGAGAAAGGAGCTGCTGGTTTGGGTTCTGGTGAAACGGATGGTGTTGATCTGGGTTCTGGTCGTGGAACTACTACTGTTCTGTTTGTGCTGCTGGTCTGGGTTCTGGTGGTGCTGCTGGTCTGGATTCTGGTGGTAGAGGTGCTGTTGTGGATCTTGTGGATCAGTTTCACACTGACAGTCCTCAGTGGTGAGCCAACTTTTGTCCTTAAAAACTGGGAAAATGTGCTCGATAAGGTCAAAGGTCGCCTTGCAAGGTGGAGCTGGATTCTTAAAAAAATGTCATACAGAGGTAGAGTCCTCATCACCAATAATTTGGTATCGTCCACTTTATGGCACCGCCTTTCATGTGTCGACCCCCCACCAGACCTGCTGTCAATGATCCAGGCTCTTCTTGTGGACTTCTTCTGGGACAGACTGCACTGGGTGCCTCAGAGTGTGCTCTATCTGCCAAGGGACGAAGGAGGACAGGGCCTGATCCACCTGGGCAGCAGAGGGGCCACCTTCCATCTCCAGTTTTTACAAAGGTTTCTGTGGGGTCCTGCTGATTTAGTGTGGAGGCCACTGGCTTGCACCATTTTAAGTCAGCTAGGAGCACTGGGACTGGACAGATTGTTGTTCCTGATGGACTTGAAGCACACTAACTACACTGGACTACTGGAATTCTACCGAGGACTGTTTAAGGTGTGGGACTTTTTGAAAAAAGAGAGACGGGGGTCCCACAACTCTTTGTTCTGGCTGCTCCAGGAACCGGTCATATATGGGACTCGGTTTTAACTCTTACCGGATGATGAAGGATGTGGACAGGTTTGACAGGGGGTGCTGTTATAAAGACGTGCTTTGCTGTGTTGTGGATGAGGAGCTGATCTTTGGTCGAGTACTGAGATGATCTGGATTCTGTGGATCCTCTTTTTTTTTGGTTGTTGTGTTGATTTGATGTTTTTCATATTTGTTGTTTTGTAGCATTTTGAATTTTAAATAAAGTATTCAAAAAAATTCTCTCTGTCTCTCTGAATTGAATTGAATTCAAATAGCAGCATCTCATTTGTCACCTTTTCATCTTTCGTTTTTCTTATTATTTACCTGTAGGGCAGGTGTGCAGATTTGTTTTAGGAGATGCACAGCAAACTTCACATTGCAAGATTGAGAAAATTCATCTACTATTATCATTATTATTATCATCATCATCATCATCATCATTATAACTATTACCTCTGCCAAGGAGGTTTCTGTTTTTTGTTTAGTTTGTTCAGCAGGATAAATGATAAATTACTGGTCAGATTTTCATGATTTTGGAGCAGAAACACAGAATTTTTCACTGGTGTTAACATCATAGAGCATTCGGCCCGCGCACAATAAATGTCATATATCACTTCACCTGGAACCTTTGCACACCTGGGACATTGGCACACCTGGGACAAAGTTTGTTCTCAAACAAAGGTATCCTCTTCTGGCTCAGATACACAACTGTTAATGTCCTGTGAACTTGTAGCTTTGCTACACACACACTCACACAGTAACACATAGAGACGCACATATACACACATGCACACACTCACTGTAACACACATACACACACAATAACACACACACAGTATCACACACAACCACACACACACACTGTAACACACACACGCACAGACACACACACACACTGTAACACAGAGACACACACAACCACACACACAATCACTGTAACACACATACACACACAATAACACACACACAGTATCACACACACACACACACACACTATAAGAAACACACACACAATAACACGCACAGACACACACACACACACACCGAGTATCACGCGTGCCCGCGCGCCTACCTGACTCAGTAGTTTCTCCATCTCTGTCATTCATTCATCGGTACGTTCGCGCGCGCTCCGGCACGCGGTGATCCTTCCGTTCACAGCCTCGTCCTGCACAGTCCGGTCCGCTTTAATTCCCGCTTCATATCGGTCCGAACCGGGACCGATCGACCATACAGACCCAAAAGGAGAGACCCGAGCCGAACCGGATTACATCCAAAACACAACACGGGAAGCGGCGGGAAAAGAGCCGGACCAGACCAGAAACCAATCCGGGGGTACAGACCGGGGGTGGGATCAATCAGTCCGGGTTAGCGCGGGTATATCCTGGTCCGGGTCTCTCATTATCCCTCTGGACACAGCCGTGGTTTGGCGCGGGTCCACACCGGGAACACTGACAAGCCGGAGCAGCGCGTGCTGCCGGTGAGGAGGCTGCTGCAGAGCGCGAGCCAATCAGAGACGGGGAGGGGGGGGCTGCAGGGAGAAAGAGACGCTGTCACACATCTGAAGTAACCATCATCATCTTCATCTTCACTTAAGGTCTGATCGTGTCCATCAATGCATTATTCTAGTTATTGATTCCCAAAGTTCCAGAGATCAACTCTGATCTCATGTCACATCAATAAATAATTGTCGTTGAAGTGACGGACAGGTTCACCTGTGGTAAGGTGTCGTGCTCTTCAGGCCAATCAGGATCCGCCTGGAACAAACGTTCGTTCTCTGTCTTCAAACAAAACTTTGTATCACGTCAAAGGTAAAGATAGAGTTTGATCTTTTTTATTAATATGTCAACATCACTGCAGTCAAACCAAACACCGGAACCTGTGTACTAGACACTATCCTAACAACTGATTTCAAAATAAAACACAATTTCACATTCAGTCAACAATGAATTAATAATCAAAGCAACATATAAATGAATACAAATCAATATTGAATATAAATAAAATAATAATAAAAAATGGGAACAACAACATGCACATTTTGCAATTCAAGCTTTGTTATTTTAGCTGTGTGAATAATGAGTCGGTCTTATTAATTAAGAATAAATCAGGCTTTTAACAAAAGAGACAGAACTTCCTGTTTCCACCTCAGCATGACAGCAGACTCGCTGAGAGACGACCTCAGTCTGGTGTTCAGTTTCAGAATGAAAGCCCTTAAAGTCTAGTAGATAGATAGATACTTTATTCATCTCCAAAGAGAAATTTGCATAATAAATGAGCTGCATTCCCTCTAAATTCACAGTGATTGAAGGAAGCTTCCTGACACATCTAGACTGAAGCCTAATGCAGTCGCAGACAAACAGGGACAGTAAATAAGTCTTTTATTGAACGCTGCTGGAGTTCAGGCTGAGTTGAGGAGGGAGGAATCCAGAGGAGGAAGTCCATGAAGGACAGCTGGCTGGCAGGCTGGGGGGGGGTGGCGCAACAGTCCATCGCTTGCAGCAAGAACAGCAAGCAGCCATCAGTCCAACAGAGAAAGCTGAAAATAATAAAAATACATTTTCCAGGATGAGTAAGTGTGTGTGAGTGTGTGTCAGCTTAAATTGATCCTTTTAATTCCTCTGACCAAGGTGGCGCCACGCAAGATAATGTGCTCTTTACTCTTTTCTGGACTTCACAAAACAGTATGAAGAGATCCATTCAGCTCCATTGTTTACACTCAACGGTATAAATCATCCATACCAACTCTTATTATGGGGAATGTGAGATCTCTCACTGATAACATGGAGCTAACAGCGCTAACCAGAGACGTGGCTGAACAAACTCACACCAGACTCACATGTAACTTTGGACAATTTTCATCTGCTGCAAGCGACGGAGTGCGATCAGAGGAAGGGTGGAGGCATGGCGGTGTTTTTGAGAGATGGTGTAATCCAGCACATATTAGTGTAAAGAAGCAGCGCTGCGACATAGAGCTGCTAGCTGTCAGCATTCGGCCGTATTACCTGCTGAGGGAGTTCTCGCACGTCATCGTGATAATTGTGTACACCCCAGCATTAACTTCTCACCTGATGAAGACCTTGGAGAGGATTACACTCAACCACCTCCACCACCAGGTGAGCAGCGAGCTGGACCCCCTACAGCTTGGACCAGGTACTGGTGTGGAAGATTAACATAAATAATCATATGTCATATCACATATTAACATATAATAATCATAAATTTTTGTTTCTATCTTTTCATATTTTGTGCATGTCAGTGTCTTTCTGTTTGTTTTTGCATTTTGTGTGTGTGTGGGTGTGTGTGTGTGTGTGTGTGTGTGTGAGGTACCTGCAGCTGAAAGACGATCAGGACGATCTGACTGAACACTGCAGAACCAGCACAGTGCTACCTGAGTGTGTGTGTGTGTGTGTGTGTGCGTGAGTGTGTGTGTGTGTGTGTGTGTGTGTGTGTCCTCGTACAGATCTAGGTTGATCTAAATCAATGTGGCTCACTGTGCTGCATAATCACAATACAATCTACACCCACACACTGCAACACACACACACACACACAGGAAGGTTAAACAGTGGGTCGACCAGGTCAGTCTGTAATGTAGTCCAGTTTACCCAGAATGCATTGCAGCATGGCTTTCAGTATGTGGGTCAACAGCCAGAGGACAGAACTTTTATTCAGTTGTTAATTCTGAATCTGCTCCACTTCCTGGCACACGCAGGAGGCAGATCAAACCAGTTTCCCTGCATCCACACTGCCCACCTCTGACATCTACAAACGGTCACGTGACCCGGACTACCCTCCGGCTCTGTGTATCTCCTGGAGGAGGGGCAGCCTCCTCAAACTGCTCTCCCACTGTGTGCATCTTCTGGTTTTGCTCCATCTTTCCCGTGCTCCTTGGACTAGCAGCCAGCTCTGTCTATGCACACTTCTGAACAGTCCACCGGCCCTGTGTATTTACTGAGGCCCTGTCAACAACTGGCTGGCTCCATGTATTTACTGGAGACATCCAACTGTTCCAGGCTCAGAACTACTCTCTGTCATCCAGACTCACACTTCAGCGTCACATTTTTTGTTTCCTCCATGTGGCTGCAAGAGTAAAACATCTTTCTTCCTCTGACTGTGTCTCTGGTCCTCAGGGGACAGGTAAATCTCCCTGGTGGCGGGTAAAAAAAGGTGCTGCTTTGTCTCTGGGGTACTGGACAAACAGGAAAAGGAGGATAAAAATAAAGGATGGTGGCCCTGTTAGATCAGCTCTGATGTAAACACTGTATCATATTCTGACCGCTGCTCAGCTCGTTAGCATGAGGCTAAGACTGTACGCAGAAATAATTTTCCAAATGAGGCATTTCTACTCTCATTTACTGGATTCTAATTCAAATGTGACTTATTTTTCCTGGAAACTTACTCACAGAAAAGCTGCTCACCTAAAACAACAATCATTTATTTCTACACTCTGAAGAAACCTTGAGCAGCAGAGTTAGCAGTACCTGTCAAAAAAAGCCTCCTGAGAACAATAACACTCTTCACTTTTTATCCACCAAACCTAGTTGGTTCGATAAATGGCTTAAAATAAGTACATTATTTATGTAACATCACTTACAGTCACACGTAATGTTTGCTTTCACACAGGACACGAACCCAGAGCCCAACCTACTACAGGTGAGTTCCTTACATCCACAGGTAAGTTCTCAACATCTACAGGTGAGTTCCTTACATCTACAGGTCAGTCCTCAACATCTACAGGTGAGTTCCTTACATCCACAGGTGAGTTCCTTACATCTACAGGTAAGTTCTCAACATCTACAGGTGAGTTCCTTACATCCACAGGTAAGTTCTCAACATCTACAGGTGAGTTCCTTACATCTACAGGTCAGTCCTCAACATCTACAGGTGAGTTCCTTACATCCACAGGTGAGTTCCTTGCATCCACAGGTGAGTTCCTTACATCCACAGGTGAGTCCTCAACATCTACAGGTGAGTTCCTTACATCCACAGGTGAGTTCCTTGCATCTACAGGTAAGTTCTCAACCTACTACAGGTGAGTTCTCAACCTACTACAGGTGAGTTCTCAACCTACTACAGGTGAGTTCCTTACATCCACAGGTGAGTCCTCAACATCTACAGGTAAGTTCCTTACATCCACAGGTGAGTTCCTTACATCTACAGGTAAGTTCTCCACATCTACAGGTGAGTTCCTTACATCTACAGGTCAGTCCTCAACATCTACAGGTGAGTTCCTTACATCCACAGGTGAGTTCCTTACATCTACAGGTAAGTTCTCAACATCTACAGGTGAGTTCCTTACATCCACAGGTAAGTTCTCAACATCTACAGGTGAGTTCCTTACATCTACAGGTCAGTCCTCAACATCTACAGGTGAGTTCCTTACATCCACAGGTGAGTTCCTTACATCCACAGGTGAGTTCCTTACATCCACAGGTGAGTCCTCAACATCTACAGGTGAGTTCCTTACATCCACAGGTGAGTTCCTTACATCTACAGGTAAGTTCTCAACCTACTACAGGTGAGTTCTCAACCTACTACAGGTGAGTTCCTTACATCCACAGGTGAGTCCTCAACATCTACAAGTGAGTTCCTTACATCCACAGGTAAGCTTTCAACCCACTACAGGTGAGTTCCTTACATCTACAGGTGAGTCCTCAACCTACTACAGGTGAGTTCCTTACATCTACAGGTGAGTAGACAACTCACACTCACACACACTACGTTTGTTATGAACTCTAAAGTCACCTACAATAATTATTTTGTCTGTTTTAAGGACTAACCCTGATAGAAACTCTGAGAATTCAGATATAAACTGAGAGTAAGGACCAGGAGGGCGGTACACTAAGACAAATAAAACTATCTGTGATGTTTTCTGGGTTCAGTTTGAAAGATTAAGAACAAGACTTTCAAATGAGTTAGAATTGAGTTTAGGTTTAAGGTTGATTAATAAGCTTGAGTCAAAAATGGCTGCAGCTCCACCTCCTCTGCCGCTGCCTCGAGGAACATCAGTGTTAGTATGACTCAGCGGAGTAGCTTCATTCAGGCTAACATACCCATCATGAGACAGCCAGGTTCCAGTCAGACAAAATAAATCAATACTATGATCTGATGTTAACTCATTTACTAAAACAGCTTTAGAGCACAGATCTGATATGAAGGAGTCCACATTTAACTCCCCTGCCTTGTCTGGTGTTAATTTTTAGTTTTTACATATAACTCCTCTCCTGTTTGCTTTTGATTTAATTCGTTCACGTGGTGGGGGGGCAGACATGGAGTGGGTAACTGTTCTTATGGAAGTGCAGAAAAGCGTATAGGACAGCAGTTCTGCCTCCTGGACTCAAGTCTGGGTTGTCGGGGGTTTGATTCACTAATAAAGTCGGTCCTCAGAGGTGTCTCAGAGAGTGTCTAGAGTTCAGTGATGATCCCAGTTTGACATGGACGGCTCCTTTCACTCGTCTTTCAAACCATCAGTCTTCTCTGGCCTAAATATGAACATTATTGTCCTCAAATGAGAGTCCCAGGTGGACTGCTGAGTCTCGACCTGGTGTGTTGGCTCTCCTGTGTTCCGTCACGTCACCTCATCGCTCTGTTTGTGTCTGGATGTTTCGTCCTCAGGGTGGACAAGCTTCTGCCTCGGGGTGCACAGGGATGTGGTGTTTGTTAAAGGGGATATTGCTCAGTTTATCGTTCTTTTCTTCTCTTTCTGTTCTGTCTTTCCGTGATCTTGATGAAGGCCTAGTTTGGATAACCAGCTGGTCAAAGTGTTTCTGCTCCTTCTCCTGGACTTCTGTCCTTGTGTGATCGAACAAAGACACATATATGATCTTCTCCATGGAGAGATCAATGAAGGTATATCTCATTGATCTTATCTTATGTTGATAAGATAATTAATGAAACAAAGAAAGTTTCAGGCTTTTCCAGCTGTAAATTAGGATGGTCAGTGTGAAATGAACATGCAGGCGAGGTGTCCCTGAATGCACCACAAATACAAGAAGAAAGAGCCCAAAATAAAACTCTGGAGAAACAGATAAACAGGCTTTTATTTTTAGAGCCCATCAACAGGAAACAGCAGCGCAATGTGGTTAAAGTGACACAGCCAACTGTCAATCATCTGTCACACACACACGCACACACACACACACTGTGTTATTTGAGGTTTATATATGAGGAAGACTCAGAACAGCGACAGTCAGACAGTGTGGTGTGTGTCGGACAGAAAGGTGTGATGTGTGTGCTAAGGTGTGTGTTTGAGCTGCTGTGTGTGAGTGTGTGTGTGTGTCTGAACCTGTTGGATGAAGCTGTGATGTTCAGCGGACCGTCAGGAAGTCTGTTTGGATTTTCTGTCGACTTTCACACCTTCAACAACATGTAAGTGACATGAATTAACCCATTAATAACCCTTAACTAAACTACTAAACTACTAAACTACCTGTCCAACAATGTGCAACAAGCTTTTGATCAACCTTTATCCTGATGAAGGAGGTCTGTGGTCCTTCAGGAAATTCAACTGGTCTACCCACATGACAAATGTAATGCTTACAGACATGCTTCTACAGACTGCCATTTGCTGTAGATAGAATACTTTTCATTACTACTGTTTGATATTTTATTATTATGTATGTAATATTTTTACGGCTCGCTATTTTGATATTTTATTATGTATAGTTTGTTCTTTATAGTCTTATTTCACAATTTTTCACTTATTTCACTGTAATGCTGCTGCTGCACTGCAATTTCCCAGCTTGGGATAAATAAAGTATATCTATCTATCTATCTATCTATCTATCTATCTATCTGTCAGGCCGGGACTCAGATACGGACTCAGATGCAGAGAGTTGAATACTCAGATCTTTATTAATAGTATGCACTCAAGATCCACTTCAATGAGTGTCAAAGGAATAGGCTATATAATTATACTAGGCCTATGGCTATATCTATGATAATCAAAAATAACAGAAAACACTCACTAAGAGGATAAACTAGAAAACACTAAGTAATGAAAATAACTAGGAACAGAAAACGCTCCAAAGGGAGGAAAACACAATGGGCTATGACTACCTGGAGAACGAGACTGAATAAGGGAAACTATGAAATCAAAAGAACTATCCTAAATACGAAAAAACGGGAATATCTATGCTAAAGGGGAAACAACAGAAAATCGCTCAAGCTAGAGGAAAACAATTCGGCTAAGGAATAAACTGTGAAAATAAACCATAAACTAAGGTATCAAAATTACAAACAAAACAACACTCACGAGGAGGAAACAAGAGCTTACTGAACAAACGAGATCTATGGCTGTGGCAAGGACGAACGGGAAAGACAGGCTCGGGTGAATCGCCGATGGACAAAGACACACTGGCACAAGACAAGGGAGACGCAGACTATTTAACACATGGAGGGTAATCAGGAACAGGTGGAGACAACAGGTAATCAGGGCAGACGCACGGGACACACGAGGAAGGGCAAGTGCACTGAAACGAGAGGAGAGTTAGACCTTCAAAATAAAACATGAAAAGACAAGACAAAAACCCCAATGACAAGACAGACCTCACCGCGGTGTGACATTACCCCCCCCTCTAGGACCGGCTGCCAGACGGTCCAGGTTGTCCGGAGGCTTCAAAGTCCCTGATGAGAGTCTTATATATGATGAAGCGTGAAGGGACCCACTGCCTCTCTTCTGGGCCGTAACCCACCCAGTCCACCAGGTACTGCTTGCCCCTACCCCTGGTGCGCACGGCCAGTAGGCGCTTGACCTTGTATACTGGACCTCCGTCTACCATCTCCAGAGGAGGAGGGGGTGGGGGGGTTGGGACCATGGTGCTTTCTTTAACAGGTTTGACTTGGCTCACATGGAAGGTGGGGTGGGCCCGAAGAGAGCAGGGAAGGCGAAGACGGACAGCAGCAGGACCAACGACCTTGGTGACCGGGAACGGCCCAACGAATCTCGGTGCCAGTTTCTGAGAGGGCACCCGGAGACGGAGATTCTTCTTCTTGAAGTCCATAGAAATGTTGGACCATGGTCTGGAGGGAATGGGCAGGGGTTGCAACAACCCCATGCGTGACCCAGAGGACGGCTTGTTTCTGGCGCAGACTGAGCAGGCCTCTACGTACTCCTGGACCTCCGACTCCATGGATGGCCACCAGAACCTCCGGGTGATGGCGAACATCGTTCGCTTCACTCCCGGATGACAGGATAACAGCGAGGAGTGAGCCCAGTGGATCACCTGTGGGCGCAGATTAACCGGGACGAACAAACGATTCTCAGGGCACCCACTAGGTGGCAGGGTCACTCCATTGGCTCGCTTAACCTCATTTTCTATCTGCCAAGTTACCGCTCCAACCACACAGTTTCGTGGAAGGATGGGTTCTGGTTCCTTGGCCACAGGCTCGGGGTCGTAGAGTCGAGACAGAGCGTCTGGCTTGCCATTCCGGGACCTCGGCCTGTAAGAAAGAGAGAAAGAAAATCGATTAAGAAATAGCGCCCACCTGGCCTGGCGTGAGTTTAATCTCTTGGCATTACGTAGGTACTCAAGATTTTTGTGATCTGTCCAAACTATAAAAGGGTGCTCAGCCCCCTCCAACCAGTGCCTCCATTCCTCTAACGCCACTTTGACCGCCAGTAACTCCCGGTTTCCCACATCGTAGTTACGTTCCGCTTTGGACAGGCGTCAGGACAGGAAGGTGCATGGATGCAGCTTACCATCTCGCTCAGCGTACTGGGACAGGACCGCTCCGATGCCCTCGTTGGAAGCGTCCACTTCCACGATAAATTGTCGCTGAGGGTCTGGCATGATGAGGATGGGTGCAGTGGTGAGCTGGTTTTGAGCTTCTGGAAGGCTTTCTCTGCTTCGGGTGTCCAGGAAAACCGGACCTTGGAGGAGGTGAGAGCATGCAAAGGGGCGGCTGTAGCGCTGAACCCTCTGATAAACCACCTATAAAAGTTAGCAAATCCTAGAAATTGCTGAACCTTTCTGCGGCTATCGGGAGTGGGCCAGTTGGTCACCACGCTTACTTTAGCCGGGTCCATCTGCACTCTTCCAGGGGCTACAATGAAGCCCAGGAAGGAGGTGGTTTCGGCATGGAACTCACTCTTTTCTGCTTTGACGTACAATTTATTGTCTAGAAGACGACGCAGCAGTGAGTTTCGAGGTCAGGTGAGTAGATTAATATATCGTCCAGATAAACATAAACAAAGTGGTCAAGAAAGTCTCTTAGCACGTCGTTGATCAGGGCCTGGAAAACTGCTGGAGCATTGGTAAGACCAAAAGGCATGACTAGATATTCATAATGACTATTTGGTGTGTTAAACCCTGTCTTCCACTCATTACCCTCTCTGATTCTGACCAGGTGGTAAGCGTTTCTGAGATCTAGCTTGGTGAAGATCTTGGCTTGCTGAATCTGATCAAAAACGGAGGACATGTGGGGGAGAGGATAACGGTTTTTGACCGTAATGTCATTTAAGGGGCTGTAATCGATGCAGGGACGAAGCGTCCCATCTTTCTTACCCACAAAGAAGAAACCTGCTCCGGCCGGAGAGGAGGAGGGGCGAATCAGACCTGCCTTGAGCGAGGTTTGGATGTATTCGGTCATCGCCGCTCGCTACGTCGTATAAGGCGGTGGCGTTCCACCCACTCTCCGCTGCCAGCGTGCGGAAGTGGATGGCGTAGTCGCTGACGGGGCTGTGACCTTGTTTCAGGCTACTCAGCTCGCGAGCCTTTTCCCTGCTGGTTGTCACGGGGTCGAAGGTTCTGATCAGCGCCTCCCTAAACTCCTTTAGAGAGGAGCAGAGTGGGGACTCCCGCTCCCACTCGGCAGTAGCCCAAACCCTCGCTCGACCGGCCAGGTGCGAGATCATGAAAGCAATCTTAGATCGTTCTGTAGGAAACGCATAGGGAGACTGTTCAAAATGAATGGAACAGTCAATCAAGAATGCTTTACACTGACCGGGTTCTCCGGAATAGTGTTCCGGTGGAGCGAGCTTGGGTCCAAGCTGTGGTGCTGTGGAGTCTCGAGCGGACTGACGAAGGTGAATGATCAGATCCTGAACCTGTGAAGACAGCTGACCAAGCTGTGACGCCATGGCGGCCTGGAATTCTTCCTGACGGGAAAGACGAGATTCCTGGGCCTGAACCGTGGCGGTGAGCTGGCCGGTCTCTGCTGAGTCCATGCTGGCCAGTGTGTACTGTCAGGCCAGGACTCAGATACGGACTCAGATGCAGAGAGTTGAATACTCAGATCTTTATTAATAGTATGCACTCAAGATCCACTTCAATGAGTGTCAAAGGAATAGGCTATATAATTATACTAGGCCTATGGCTATATCTATGATAATCAAAAATAACAGAAAACACTCACTAAGAGGATAAACTAGAAAACACTAAGTAATGAAAATAACTAGGAACAGAAAACGCTCCAAAGGGAGGAAAACACAATGGGCTATGACTACCTGGAGAACGAGACTGAATAAGGGAAACTATGAAATCAAAAGAACTATCCTAAATACGAAAAAACGGGAATATCTATGCTAAAGGGGAAACAACAGAAAATCGCTCAAGCTAGAGGAAAACAATTCGGCTAAGGAATAAACTGTGAAAATAAACCATAAACTAAGGTATCAAAATTACAAACAAAACAACACTCACGAGGAGGAAACAAGAGCTTACTGAACAAACGAGATCTATGGCTGTGGCAAGGACGAACGGGAAAGACAGGCTCGGGTGAATCGCCGATGGACAAAGACACACTGGCACAAGACAAGGGAGACGCACTACACTATTCAACACGTGGAGGGTAATCAGGAACAGGTGGAAACAACAGGTAATCAGGGCGGACGCACGGGACACACGAGGAAGGGCAAGTGCACTGAAACGAGAGGAGAGTTAGACCTTCAAAATAAAACATGAAAAGACAAGACAAAAACCCCATGACAAGACAGACCTCACCGCGGTGTGACACTATCTGTCTATACATATATATATACACACACATATATGTATATATATATATATATATACATATACATATATATATATATATCACTTTGATGCATGGTCTATTTCCTCTGCAGGTCCTTCGTTGTCATTGGAGCTCCCAAAGCCAATACCAACCAATCAGGAGTGACGGAGGGAGGAGGCGTGTTTCTCTGCCCCTGGTCACCTGAAGATGGGACCTGTGACATCATTGACTTTGACCAGGAAGGTGAGGTTCTGACGTGTCCACCACTCTAACTGGTCTCTGTTCAGGTTAGAAGGACGTCACCTGTCTGGGTCGGATGTGAACTCTGAACTCTGTACTTGTCGCAGGTGATGAGGTCCACAGCAGCTCCGGTCTGTCCTTTCACACCTTCAAGAGTCAGCAGTGGTTTGGAGCTTCAGTTCGATCAGTCAGCAACACGCACTTACTGGTGAGAACGCACGACCTCATTGGTCGATCAAACTGAAAGAGGTGTGTCTCCTGAGGGGGGCGCTGGAGGACAGATCAGCATCTGCCATCTCTGAGTCTGACAGATAACAAATATTTCACTGTTCACTTGACCAGAGGACATGAATCCAAATTCAACAGAGATCAACACTGATCAGAGATGATCGTAGATCAATACCTTTATGACCATTTACCACAACTGTCTGTCAAATCCTCTGACTTATAACCTGTAATAAAACCAACCTGTCCTCACCATAAAAATGACATTTCTGTGTAATCAGTGACGATAACATTAAAGTGTTGACGTATCTGAACTTTCATCACATGCTGATGATGCGTCACTACACAACAGAAACAACTGTGATCTTTTCCTAAACCTTCCCAAGAAGCTTTGCTGCCTAAACTTAAGGAAAACTGACCTTTTCACAGCGTGAACCACGTGAGGACAGAGGTTAGCTTGTTGCTGGCTCTGTCCACTGGTCAGAGAGTCACCTGTTCAGTGGTTTCTATGTCCTATAAAAGTCAGAGTCATTCATGTCACATAAAACCGGGTCACTTGCAGTCGTTCCAGCAGGCTGTTTAGAGACAAACAGACCGACGTTATTAAAATCGTTACTTTAATTTCTTTTACAGCAACTTTAACTTTTACTGCTGTCTATTACTGTGATCCCTCACAGTACTGTACAGAGTACTGTACAGTACTGTACAGATCACAGTACTGTACAGGACTGTGAGGGATCACAGTCCTGTACAGTACTCTGTCACTGTCATCTGGATTACGTGCTGGAACAAATACAGACTGTTTGAAATGAAATGAAAAGTTTCCACATATCAAAAAATAGATCAACACTATTTCATTTATTCAATAACCTCTCAGCTGTTCTTAAACAGCATTGATAAGCAGCCTCGTCAATATTCAGAACAGTAGATGATACATGATGAAATGAAACTTACCTCTTTGAACATTTATCAAAAACTAAGACTTAAAATCCTCGTCCTCGTCTCTCGGTACATCAACAAGCTGCTGTTTTCAGTGAAACGCTTTAAAAACCAGCTGTAGATGGTCTAAAGCCTGTTTCAGCCTGTTTCAGAGCCCTCGACATGTGAACCGATGAAGAACAGATGAAGAAGAGACCAAATCAACCAGTATAACCTGAGTCTGAATGTGTTTACCTGTCAGGCCTGTGCGCCGCTCTTTCATTGGAACGCTCAGAGGCAAGGGGCGGAGTCAGGGAAAACACCTGTGGGAAACTGCCTCCTATTGGACCAGCGGACGGGAAACTCCACCTCCTTCTCCCCCTGCAGAGGAACCATGATGGACGGGGACTACAAACGCATGAGCAACAGTAAGACACAGCTGAGTCAGAATGACAACATGCAGCAGTTTACCTGCAGGTCTTTGCTCTCATTGGCTAGCACTGATTTACAGGTCATACCCTGATGACACATCGGTCACCTGAGTCCGTCCAGGTCAAACTTCACAAACTGGACTTCAGATTTCCGACATTTTGCACTTTCTCCTTGAAATCTTATTTTCTGCTGTCCTCTAATATGTCTGCTTTGTTTTTCACAAATGTCCCCTTCGAACTGGACCAAGACCACCTGAGACTAGTCTGGGTCATCAGTGTTGATTTGACGCCTTGTCACTGTAGACTGTGCCTGTGTTAGCTAAAAGGCTCATTTTCAGCAGCAACACGTGAAGCAGGACGTGCACAATGCTAAACTAATGAGAACCCAATCAGCTTTATTGATCCAGCATGTGAAAGACACAATATGAAATGTTTCCACAGTAAAATGCATAAAAAGACAGACCTGATTCCACAATGTTAAAACCCCAAATATCTGTTATTGTTCGAGGCATCAGTTCATCATCAGTTGCTAAACAAACACCAGAAGATGCTTCAGTCAGATGTTTTACTGCTCACTGCTCAGCACAGTTGTTCATTTTCTTTGGTGATGGTGGTTGTCGAACACTGAAGACAACAACGTCCCTGCTCCCACGCTATTCCACAACATCGCCAGACTCTGTCTTTTGTTTATTTCTTCGTTAGAGAGACCCCGAGTAGCATAAATGACAAACTGTGTGTATATATACATATATACAGTATATACACCACACATACACAGTGTCTTCACAGAGGGAGGAGACTCATCTCTGCCTCTGTTGTTGTCTAGGAAATGACCAACGCTACTGTGAGGTGGGCTTCAGCGCTGATATCACCAAGGTGAGGTGGTGGTGGGTGGAGTCAATTCTGTTGAAGATAACTCTCAGATGTGTCGTACAGGAGGGACGTCAGAGATATAAAGATTCACATGTTCATCAAACCACCGGGCACCAGAAAGTCATTAAACTATCGATTTATCCTTTAACTTGGGTTAAATTATATTGAACAGTTTGAAGTGTTTGTTTGGTTTTCAGACATGAAATCACAGTTCTGACAGTTTCTCTGTTGTAATTCTTACTCGTACTTTGATGTAAGCCATGTTAACAAGAAGAAACTCTTATTATTATTCTGATATGACATGAACACATTTTAACGCTTCCTGTATGTGTGTGTGTGTGTGCGCACGCGCGTGTGTGTGTGTGTGTGTGTGTGTGTGTGTGTGTGTGTGTGTCATAGGAGGGCCGGCTGCTGCTCGGAGCTCCAGGAAGCTTTTATTTTCAGGGTGAGTGGAGACACCTGCTGGTCAGGGAAGGGAATTATATCTGATTAAAACAGCGACAGCATGCTCGTCTTTAATTGACAAAAACAACACTGACGTTTATCTGGCACGCACACACACACACACATGCACATGCACGCACACACACACACACTTCATATGAATCACTGATGATGACAAACATGCTTCCTCCTCACTCTGGATGTGAAGCTGCAGCAAAGCAACTGTCGTGATTTAAAAGAGGAAAAACATAGCTTAACATAAATGAGAAACACATGATGCTGTAACCGTGGAAACAACAGACAGCACCAAATGACAGAGATCAGAGGGGTGGCGGCTCATCATCGGCCCTGTGCTGGCAGACCGGCCAGGCTCCTGCGGCCTCTGGATCGTCTTTCGTCGGCATGCAGAATGAAAACAAAAAGATTTAATGGAGATTCATGAAAGTAAAACAGATTTAATGGAGCAGAAGTTTGAGTCTCAGAAGTTTGTTTAGTTTGGACATTCTGACCTTAAGTGATAGTTGATGATGACAGTCTAACATATGCGACTGGTTCTTCAGGATCTGCCTGACCACTTACAGTGCAGGTTTACAGAGATTCTTACAGATCAGTCTGTCAGAGACACACACAGAAGGAGCTCAGCCAATAGAGTTACAATACAGGTAACGAGTGACTTCACTGCTCACCAACACACAGGTAGCTGCTGACATCACCGCTGATGACCACCATGTCGCTTTCAGGTCAGGTCATCACAGTGGGAGTGAATGACATCATCAACAGTGGGCGGCGCAACGATCCTATCCATTATACAGCTGGTATCAGCCAATCAGATGAGAGGGGAGGTTATGACCTTTACCGTGGTGAGTAGAGCTGAGCCGGGCTTTTATTTTGAAATGACCTACACGAATTTATAGTTCCCACTTCACTTGGTTGTTTCTACATTTCCCATCATTCACTGGAACGCCGTGGTCATACCTGTGTAGTGACAGGTAACATGATCAGACCCAAACCAAACCACAGCGGATGTTTTCACACTTTACAGTCACACATTTGAACAGCAGCTTAGCAGAACGTGCTGCAGCGAACCAGCTGCTCAAACACAGCAGTAATGAACGCTGCGGGTGGGCAGTGGGCTTGTGTGGCAGTTGTGTGTTTCTGTTTGTCAGGTTACTCGGTGGCCAGTGGTCTGCTGACTGGAGACTCCACACCAGGTTATTATTACATCAAAGAATTTAATATGTAGACTTGTGATTCCAATCTTTGTTGTGACGATGAGACGATCGATTATTACTGTCTGTGCTGTTCTTCAGATTATCTGGTCGGCGTTCCGAATGACAGACACACAGCAGGAACAGTAAGACTTTCTCTGACTCTGCTGGACTTCTACACTGACTGTATGTGTAGTACAGCATGTTTCCTGAACCCTGTCTTCCTCTGGACTCTGCTGGACTCTGCGTCCATGTTAACAGGTGAAGATCTACGATGGCAGGAGCAGCGGATCACTGACAGCCTATCACAGCTTCCAGGGCACTCAGGTGAGAGCGTGATGTCATCACAAACAGGAATCTACCTGATGTGAAGACAACATGGTCACAGTTTGGATGTGAATCTGAGGCTGGGCTGTCTCCTGTAGGTAGCGTCCTACTTTGGACACAGCGTGGCTGTAGCTGACATCAACAGTGACGGGTGAGACGAGAGAGATTAGCGGCGCTCTGAGCGGGACGGCGTGATTTCTGGTACGAGGTGATTGTGTCTGTGTTTCTGTCTGTAGTTTAGACGACGTGCTGATCGGAGCTCCTCTCTTCATGGACAGAGTGACGGAGCAGCTGCAGGAGAGAGGACAGGTCTGACAACATGCTGACCACAGCATTAATGACTTTATGATAATTATTGTTAATTATAATCATTATTTAAATATTCATTAAACTGTTTAAAATATTAGAAACGTCATGTATTGAAAAATCAATCCTACAATGATCCCAGAACAGCTGTGAGTCTGTGTGAACGTCAGTAAACCAGAACGTGATCAGCTGCTGATCCGTCCTGACATGAGCTCAACATTCAGTCAACATATTTACTGTCTGAGCTCATCAGCTTCACTGATTTCTGTAAATATCTGCTGATTCTGGATCTGATGCAGCAACACGTTTCAAACACGTTGTGACAGGAGCAGCTAAAGACTGGGAAAGATGTGGAACGCTCCAGAAACACCTGTTTGGATCATTCCACAGGTGAACAGGTTGATTGGTAACAGGTGAGAGCATCATGGTTGGGTCTGAAAGGAGCATCCTGGAAAAGCTCAGTTGCTCCAGCAGTCTGACTGAATCTGAACCTCTTCATGAAGGTTTCTGGAGGCTCCACAGTGCTCACAATCATCAGTCCTTCAGTGAGATAAAACGAAAAGAACGAAGTTTATGTGTTTTATGTGATCATTTATTATTTTATGAACTGAAACAGTTTATATTTGACCTGTCAGCATTTTAACTGGCTGTTCTGGATCATTCTTCCAGGTGGTTTTGTACCTGCAGAGAAGACACGCCTCCTTCTCCTCTCAGCCTGACCAGTCACTGATTGGCTTCTCTCTATATGGGCGGTTTGGCTCCGCCCTGGCTGTGCTGGGCGACCTGGACATGGACGGTTACCATGGTAACCAGACAAACACATTCTGAACTGATACTCAATCCAAACCAAAGAGAACGCAAAAACACCAAATTCTGCAATAAATGATAACCAACGATCTGACTGTCTCTCTCCAGATGTTGCCATAGGGGCTCCCTGGTCAGGTGACAGTGGACAGGTATTCATTTACCTGGGCAATGCTAATGGGCTGTCAGCCGCGCCATCCCAGGTGATTGACAGCCCGTTGGCAAGCGGCAGAACGGCATTTGGCTTTACTCTGAGAGGTGGGGCTGACGTTGACGAGAATGGATACCCAGGTATGTTCTGAAGTTCTGCATCAGTGCAGATCTGTGTCCAGTAATCCCCGATCAGCATCACCTGACCTGTCTGTGTGTGCAGACCTGCTGGTCGGCGCGTGGGCTGCAGACAGAGCTTTTGTGTACAGGTAGGAAATCCAAAGAAAGGTGAGCATTAAGATCAGTGGTGCTCAGTCACTCGACTGTTTGTGACTCTTCGTCATTGATCACACATTATTGTTTGTGATTCTTCGTCATTGATCACACATTATTGTTTGTGATTCTTCGTCATTGATCACACATTATTGTTTGTGATTCTTCGTCATTGATCACACATTATTGTTTGTGATTCTTCGTCATTGATCACACATTGTTGTTTGTGACTCTTCGTCATTGATCACACATTATTGTTTGTGATTCTTCGTCATTGATCACACATTATTGTTTGTGACTCTTCGTCATTGATCACACATTATTGTTTGTGATTCTTCGTCATTGATCACACATTATTGTTTGTGATTCTTTCTGTTAAATTTTCCATTTTTAGTTTGAATCAAAACTTCCACATATTCTTCTTGAACCTACTAAGTTGCTGAAACGTCACATGATAATTTCACTAATGATAAGTTTTTGTGTTCAGATCCCGAGCGGTGATCCGGACCAGAGTTTCTCTGTCTCTGCTGCCGGACTTCCTGAATCCAGACTCCAAATTGTGTCAGCGAGAAAACACACCTGTGTCCTGGTAACTGACTGACTGACCTAATAAACATCCACAAGCATTAATGAACCAGATTTAGTGAAACTACTTGACATACCAAAGTAATGTTTTAAAGGCTGTATGTTTATGTAAATAATATGTTCATTAATGAGTTTTTGCTGAATAATCATATTATGTGTTTGTTAACTGCTTACTTAAATTACAGACCTTACAGACATCCTGTTTTATTTTGAAGGTTCTTGTTATGTGTTTTGGTTTACTTTACTTCCTGTGTTTTCCCGCCCTTGTGATTGTCTGATGTGTTTCACCTGTGTGTCATTAGTGTTCCATCCTTGTGTATTTAAGTCCGTGTCTTCTCCACTGTCTTTGTCGGGTCGTTGTCTGCGTCACCTTGTTGTCCACGTCACCTTGCCATAGTCATAGTTCTTGCCATAGTCCTGTAAGTGAGTGTTTGTCGTTTTGATTCCTTTGTCATGTCCAAGTCGTGTTTCATGTAAGTGTTTCTTGTTGCGTTATCCTTGTTCATGTCCAGGCTTTGTTCTCTGTCAGTGTTCCACCGTCCTTAGTGTTGTCTGCGTTTCCCTAACTGTTTGAGAGTCCACGCTGTAGACCTTTTGTGAGTGTTTTTCTGTTGGTAGATTTCTAACCTAGTTTCTGTTTCTGTTCTCAGTTCTTAGCATAGCCGATTTGTTCTCCTCGATAAAGAGTGATTTTCTGTTTGACTACGTTTGTTATTTGGATTCATGTTTCTCCATTTTCTAGGACTGTATTTTGAGTTGTGAGTTTTTCTTATCTAGATCTTTCAGTAGTCACTTCCGTTTTCCATAACCCTTTGTGTTTTCCTCCTTCGGTAAAGTTTTCGGTTCTTTATTTTATTCATTGTTAGTTATTCATAGCCTTGTCCCTTGCTCTCATGTGTCTTGTGTTCATGTGTTGTCTCTCCCTGTGTTGCGTCATTGGTGTGTGAAGTCTGTTACCCTTGTGTGTCGGTCATTAGCCCCCTGAGTTTTGGTATTCTTGAGTTTTCCTTGTGTTTAATAAATTTATTAATTGAACCTAGCGCCCCCTTCTGTGTCTGCATTTGGGTTCTACCCCATAGTTCTCCCTTAGTCCCCACTTTCCTGACAATTCCAGAATTCACTGAGAGAGTTCTTGAGTAATCTCACTGTTCTGCTGAGCTCTGTGGGTCTTTGGAGGGGGTCAAGGAGTTTCGGGGTGGCCAGGAGAGACTATACAGAACTTGGGAATCCTGGGAATTCTGGGATTCAGGTTTTTTAAGAGTTATGTGATTCCTCATAAGGCTCCTGGTCTCCTTGTCAGGGCTGCAGTCTTTGTTTGTTTGTTTGTTTTTTGGTCTGGTCGACATGGATTCATGTACTCAAACAGATTCCAGAGGTCCATTATGACGTTCCAAGATCCTTAACAGATCATCTGGGGTACATCCAGGGATCCTAACATACCATGAAGGCGTTCCATCTTTGAAAGTCTTCTAAGTTTCATCAAAGGGCTTTTTGTTTGGGTTCTAGGTTAACAGGGATCCTGACGTGCTTAAAAAGGTTCAAGGGATACTTCATGTTGTTGATCACCATAAACCTTAAAAGAAGGAGCCTTTGAAAGAGTCGTAGGGTCTTTGATAAAATTCTGTGGTATTTTACAGGCCTCTTAGTCTCTTTGGCAGGGTTCCGGGGGTTCTTGATGGAGTTTCATGTTGATTGACAGAATCCTAAACAAATGAAAAAGATTCCTGGGGTCTGGATTTTCAGGATCCTTTAAAAGCCGCTGGGGTACTCAATAAGATTCAAGGGTGTCCTTGCAGTAGTTCAAGAGTGGATCCTGGGGTCATGCCATGTGTTTGCTTTGACAGCTTTAAACGACTAAAAGCTGAAATGCTCTTTCTATCTCCACAGTTTCGTCATCCAGATGTGCGTCTACGTGTCCGGTCACAGAATTCCACAGCAGACAGGTAAACAACATCTCACAAGTTTGTGGTGATAAAATCTACACAAAATCTTGTTTTCATACTCAGGTTGTTCTTCCTGCTTCTTGATTGGCTGATGCAGCACTGGGGCTGGAGTTACAGCTGGATAGGATGAAGCAGCCAATGGCAAGACGGACTCTGCTTCTTTCGACCAATCAGCCACAGGGTACGATGAAGCTGATGGTTCAGCGGGAGGTGGGCGTGGTCTGCGTCAATCAGACTGCCTATCTGAGGGTAAGTAACGGGAGAAAACACATGAAGAAGCAAATCAGAGTCACACCTGACTGTGTGTGTGTCTGCGTCTGTGTGTTCAGTCTGAAGATGATGTTCGGGATAAGTTGAGTCCGATCTTCATCACTGTCGATATTAGCCTCCTCGACTCTACCCAGCATGCTTTACTGCATGGACAAACACACGCTGCTGCACAGGTGAGTGGACGCACACAGACACATAAACACAAACACACGTATGAGGATGTTTATTCAGTTTACCTGCGTGTGTGTGTGTACGTGTGTGTGTGTGTACGTGTGTGTGTGTGTGTGTGTGTGTGTGCAGACCAGGATCATTCTGGATTGTGGAGACGACAACATCTGTGTTCCTGACCTGAAGCTGAGAGCTGAGCCGTGAGTCAACAGAAACTGCATCATCAATACACTTGATCAACAATTACAATAAAGATCACTTTTCAGAAAATTTAACCAATCAATCAACTTTATTAACAAAAACAAAAGATGATGATCATCAAGAGTAACAATATTTGTTATCAATAAACATTATGAACGAAACATGTTGTTAATGTCGTCGGGCTCCAAGGTGATTAATGTTAACCGCCTTGGAGCCCTAATCTGCCTCTATACCTGCCAAAGAGCAGTGATTCCTAATGCGTCTCTGGGGGTCATCAGGTGGTTACCTCCCTTCAACGGTGTTTCGCCTACTTAGTCCCACGACACCTCCAGGAGGCTAGGCGGTGAACTCCGGCGTCCCAGAGTCACCCCCCCTAGTGCCAGTTCACACTGCTCCTACACAATCCAAACAGCACTGCCACGTTCAACTGACCCAGAGATGCTCCAGGTAGTGGCCAGTACCGATGCTACCATTTAGCTAATGCTAATGTTAACTGCTAAGAAGAACAGAAGAAGACAATACAGTACCGATGCTACCATTTAGCTAATGCTAAATGCTAACCGCTAAGAAGAACAGAAGAAGACTGCCTTTATTTCACCCCCCAGCTACTATTATTTCTCCTGATCGATATCCACTGACTAGACCTAGCAGCCTCATCTGACATCTCCCTCACTGTCTTCCTTAAATTTTGCCCATGCACTCCCAGCTCCCTCAACAGAGAAACAGCTGACCCTGCAACAAAACCTCTACACCCCACTTCAACCGGACAGACCCTGGTCTTCCATCCCCTCTGCTCAGATTCTGTCTTTAAATCTGCATACTTAGTCTTCTTCCTTTCATAAGCTGCCTCCACTGAATTTTCCCAAGGGACTGTTAACTCAATAAAATACACAGTTTTTTTACTCATGGACCATAAGACAATGTCCGGCCTTAGATTACTATAAACTATTTCCTGGGGCACAACTAGCTTTCCTCCCAAGTCGACCTGCATTTGCCAATCATCAGCCCCTACCAGGCAGCCACCTACCTGCCTTCTCCCTGACTTAGCAGCTCTATTTTTCTCCCCCTCTCGAACAAACTGCACATCTAACCTCTCCTTTCTAGAACTTCCAGAATTCACCTGCTTCCTTCTCTCCTCAATGCCTGCGGCTAAGCTTCTCAGCACCTGATTATGCCGCCATGTATACCGGCCTTGTGATAAGCTAATTCTACAACCTGACAAAATGTGCTTTAAACTTGCTGTACCTGAGCAGAGTGGGCACGATTGATCGCCCTGTACCCAGAGACTTCTGCGGGGTTGGCAACACATCGTATGTCGCCCCTATCAGAAATTTAATACGGCCTTCCTCCATATTCCACAGGTCCCTCCAACTAAGTTTCCTCTTCTCAACACCTTCCCAATTCAACCATTGTCCCTGTTTGGCTTGACCAACTGCTTTTGCCCCCCTTAACAACTCCTCCTGCCTACGCACCTGTTCCACTACAAGCTTTCTTTTCTCCTTTAGACCTGCTTTATTCCACACTGGTTTGCCTGGGCCAAGCCCCAAGCCTCCCCGGCCAAATTGAACATTTCCTACTATTTCTGCATGCCTAAGAGCTGCCTCTGCCTCCTGCACTGCTGCCCTTGGGTTCCATTTCCTCCCCCCAGAAGGATTCGGAACCACATTGCTAACTAACATGTCCTTACTCCCAGATAATAAAAGTTCTGTCCTAACCTTAGTGCATTTAAACTCCTCTGTTAGACTGGATACTGGCAGCTGAAGCATTCCTTTCCCATACAAAGCTACATTGCTTAAGCACCTGGGAGCACCCAACCATTTTCTAATATAAGAGCTAACTAGCCTTTCCATTCTCTCTGCTACAGATAATGGGACTTCATATACTGACATTGGCCACATTAACCTAGGATACAAGCCAAACTGCAAGCACCACAACCTCAGTTTTCCTGGGAGCCCTGATTTATCTATTCTCTCCAGCCCTTCTGCAACATCCTTTCTAAATTGCACAACCTGTTCAACATCATTCAGGTCCACATTGTACCACCGTCCTAGACTCTTAACTGATTTCTCCCTAATTGTTGGGATTTCCTCACCATCTATAGCAAACTTTCTATCACTTACTTTCCCTCTGTATATTGAAATACTCCTTGACTTACTAGGCTTAATCTTCATACTAGCCCACTTGAGATTCTGATTGACTTTATCTAACAACCTCCTTGTACATGTTGAAGTTAGCAGTGTCATATCATCCATATGAGCCCTGATTGGTGGAAGACGCATTCCATCCAGAGATCACGTGTCATGTGCAGCAGATGAGTCAGCTTCCCATTTCTGTGTGTGTGTGTGTGTGTGTGTGCGTGCGTGCGTGCGTGCGTGTGTGTTAGCCTGTCAGACAGCGTGCTGGTCGGTGAGGATCAGTCGGTGTTGCTATCAGTGTCTGCAGAGAACGATGGTGAGGGATCGTACGAGACTGAGCTGGTCATCCAAATCCCCAAACACACACACTTCCAGAGCAGTCAGGTGATACACACACACAAACACACACAAACACACAGAAAAACACACAAACATGACGTGTATTCAGTGTTGTTTGTCGTCTGCAGGGTGTTAACAGACTGGTGTGTGTTCAGAGGAAAGAGAACCAGACTGTCATTGTGACCTGTGACCTCGGCAACCCCATGAGACAAGGACACACAGTAACACACACACACACACAGTAACACACACACACACACAGTAACACACACACACACACACACACACACAGAGACAGCAACACACACATAGTAACACACACACACACAAACACAGTAAGACACACAGTAACACACACATACACAGAGACACACACACACACACACACAGTAACACACACACACACACACACACAGAGACACACACAGACACACACACACAGTAACACACACACACACAGTAACACACACACACAGTAACACACACACACACAGTAACACACAGTAACACACACACACAGAGTAACACACACACACAGTAACACACACACACAGAAACACACACACACACACACAGTAACACACACACACACACAGAAACACACACACACAGTAACATACACAGTAACACACACACACACAGTAACACACACAGTAACACACACACACAGTAACACACACAGTAACACACACACACACACAGTAACACACACACAGTAACACACACACACACACAGACACACACACACAGTAACACACACACACACAGTAACACACAGTAACACACACACACACACACATTAACACACAGTAACACACACACACAGTAACACACACACACACACATTAACACACAGTAACACACACACACAGTAACACACACACAGTAACACACACACACAGTAACACACACACACAGACACACACACACAGTAACACACACACACAGTAACACACAGTAACACACACACACACATTAACACACACACACAGTAACACACACACAGTAACACACACAGATGATGTGATGAGACATGATTCTAAGTAATAAATGATCGTCTTAATTAATTAACCTCATTACTGTCACTCACTGTTTCAGTGGTGTGATGAAGTGTTGACACATGAAGCTTCAGGTTTCTGCAAACATTCACACAGACATGAAGTGAACTCACACACTTTCATTTGGCTGTGATACTGAACTTACTGACTAACACACAGACACATCATCATGCTGCTTTTCATTGATCGTGTTGTCTTTGTTATCTGTGATGTGGAAACTTACGGTCGTGCTCGCTAACGTTAACGTTTTCCAGCTGTTTTTTTATGCTGATGAGCAAAATAAAAATCTGGAAATTAACAAATATTACAACAACTCATTCACTGCATTCACACATACAGACTCACAGCACTGTGTGTGTGTGTGTTTCTGTGTCTATGCATGTGTGTGCGTGTGTGTGGGGGGGTGTTGAACATGTGATTTGCATATTCTACTGTGATTGGACGGTTGTTTTCTGACGTAGCCACTGTACTACACATACGGAAGTACTGTAGTTCCTCTCCTGTTTGAGCTTTCTGTGGCGTCCCTCGTTGAAACTGTTTGGACCCAACAAGGCCTTCGAGGAGGGGGCTGGATCATTGTGGTGGTCTGAACAGGAAGTCTTCCTGCTGGTGCTGACAGCTCTGTGTTTCTGTGGTGTCTCTGGATGCCTTTCAAAGCTCTGTAGTTCACCATGAGCATCAGTCTGTCCCTGTCCAGTGCTGGATTCTGTATGTCCTGTTAGGACAACACAGTGACTGTCTCTCTGTCTCTGTCTGTAGCTGCAGACGGGTCTTCTGTTCAGTGTCGGTCATCTGGAGGAGGTGGAGAGACACATCACCTTTAAACTCAGAATCAGGAGGTACTGTCTCTCTGCCTGTCTCTGATCTTATTGTTAAATAGTTATTTTATGACCTGTCTGTCCATTTGTCTGTCTGTCTGTCTCTCAGTAAGAACTCAGTGAATCCCGACAGTAACGTTGTCACAGTGAAGGTTGTGGTGAAAGCTGAGGCCACGCTGGAGATCAGGGGGTAAAACAACCTCATCTTAGCTGTTTGAGAACCATGAGAGTCCGTCTACACACTGAACATGCTGACGTCTTTGTCTTTCTAGAGGCTCCTCCCCTGCAGAAGTTGTCCTGCCCCTCCCTGACTGGCAGCCTGCAATGCATCCTGAGAGTTTAGAGGAAGTGGGTCCACTGGTGGAACATGTTTATGAGGTGAGGCGGGTTCTTCAGGTAACTCTGGTCCCAGGTGAGAGGCCAGGTGAGAATGGTTCAGTCCCCTCCATGAATTTTAACCATCTAGTCGAACTAGTCTAGATTAGGGGCACCTCCTACTACCAGGTCTGAATGCCTAGGGTTCAGGTTTATATCCATGGACTCTGGTCAGGCTCAGCCCAAAGAAGCAGCATGGAACCACCTCCATTGCACCCATGACCCAAACGACAGAAATAGAGGTCAGGTGCACGGGCCAGTGGTCAGCACAGCTTCTAACGTGCTGGACCCTGGCTGCAGACACTAGTTTTAGGCATGTAGGGTTCCAGGACTCAGCTCTGCACACACACGCTGGCTCTGGAATCAAAGTCCTGAGTAGAGTCTGGACATTCCCCTTCAGGTGTGGTGATATTCACAAGTCTACTGAGCAGTGCTGTGTTCTGCAGTTTAAAAGACCACACTATTGTTTCTGCATTTTGTCTCCTGTTATAACTCACAACATTACGCGAGGAAACAGCCGGCTGGTGCATGGCTAGCTAACTAGCATGAACTACATTCACCACGAATGATACTCATCAATAAAGTAACAACATGTACACATAAGTGCTTCTAACTTTCAGACTACATGCTAGTTTTTCTTACAGTCATGGTGTACGTCACGGACAGCCGCAAAAACAATTAAACATTAAACACGGAATTAACGATCGCAACATCGCTCACAGGCCCCCACCTCCAGCCTGGATATATTTCCTTTCTGCAGAGTCAACAACAGTGTGCATGAAGGAACCCTATCTGTGCAGTTACACGATTAATCCACCAGGTGGCTCCAAAACTATATACAGGGCAAGCAAATACATTTTGTAGAAAGTCATGATGAAGGTTATTTCTGTTACAAACGCAGTGAGTTCATGGAACCTTTATGCGAGCCAGTCTGGTTTCAGTGAACCGCAGTACAGAAAATATCTCAGGCAACCACAACGTTTCTGTTCTGGCACTTACTGTTGACCATGTACTTCCTCTTCAGTGCCTTGAACACTGTTTTTGCCTTCGGGTCACAGTAAACCTTTCATGTTACAGTCCCTCTTATTATCATTCCCTCATTAATAACAGTAATAACAATAATAATAACGACCTTCTTATCTTGAATGATCTTTGCCTGTTGTTTCCAAAACGTCTGTCTGAGATGTGCTAGATCAAAAAACCTGATTTGACAATCAATCAGACCGATGATATTGATTAGAGGACTGAGGACACCGATCATATTGGTCAGACTGTTATTGATCATATTGACGTTATTGGTGTGTAGTTGAGGAACCAGGGTCCCAGTGAGGTCAACGCCCGGCTGACGGTGGACTTCCCCTCCACCTGGCAACATCACCTCCTGCTCTACATCTTCTCCAACGCCTCTGAAGAATCACTGAGCTGCCGAACCCTGAACGCATCGCAGATAGACCCCTTCAAGGTCCACACTTTGTCTGTCTGACCTGTCTCTCTCTCTCTGACCTTTCTCTCTCTTACCTGTCTGTCTTTCTGTCTCTCTCTTCCTGTCTCTCTGTGTGTCTCTCTCTCTCTCTGACCTGTCTCAGTCTCTGACCTGTCTGTCTGTCTGTCTTCCTGTCTCTGTCTCTGTCTCTGTCTCTCTCTCTCTGACCTGTCTCAGTCTCTGACCTGTCTGTCTGTCTGTCTGTCTCTCTCTCTCTGATCTGTCTCAGTCTCTGACCTGTCTCAGTCTCTGACCTGTCTGTCTGTCTGTCTGTCTCTCTCTCTGACCTGTCTGTGTCTCTGACCTGTCTCAGTCTGTGACCTGTCTGTCTGTCTGTCTTCCTGTCTCTCTCTCTCTCTCTCTCTCTCTGACCTGTCTCAGTCTCTGACCTGTCTGTGTCTCTGACCTGTCTGTCTGTCTGTCTTCCTGTCTCTCTCTCTCTCTCTCTCTCTCTCTGACCTGTCTCAGTCTCTGACCTGTCTGTGTCTCTGACCTGTCTGTCTGTCTGTCTTCCTGTCTCTGTCTCTGTCTCTCTTTCTCTGACCTGTCTGTCTGTCTGACCTGTCTCTCTCTCTGACCTGTCTGTCTGTCTGCAGCTGGTTGGTAATTCCTCCAGTGTTTCTGTAGTTTCTCAGTTGATCCAGCAGGAGGAGACAAACTCAGACAGTCACACTGTTCA
>NC_055674.1:195000-230000 GCF_017976325.1 Chelmon rostratus
CAGTGTCTCTGTCTGCAGTTTGGGGGCTTTTGGTGCCCTCAGACTTGATTTGAAAGAATGAATGAAAGGAAATAAAGACAGAGCAGAAAGGTGGGAGGGTTTTCAGCCTGAGTCTAGCCTCTTAGGCAGCATCTCCTTCACTGTGATTGGAGCACTCTACCCCCCTTAACATGATGAGGGGAAACGGAAGAAACAAAAGCATGTGATTGGTGGAGCTGGTGTGAGGCGGTCCACAGCCTGTGAGACCAAGTTCAGGGTGAAGAAAATCCTGTGACATCTCAGTGGGGATGAGGAGGCTTAAAGCAGATTACAGTTTATAACAGCAGCAGAAGAAGAAGAAGAAGAAGAGGAGAGCACCGAGACCAGCACAGAGAACAGAGAACAATCAGGACCAACTGGATTAACTGGATCAAAAAGGACCAAACTGGACCTAACTGGACTAACTGGACTGGCAACAACCTGTAGGAGCAGAAACCAGCTGCACTGAGCTGGGAGGTGAAGGTGGAGGGTTTAAGCAGGCTGAGCTGGGCTGAACTAGTCCTCGCTGGTCTGTGCTGGTCTGAACGGGTCTGGGGAGCAGGAAGAGGTCTGGATGGACGGTTTCCAGGTGTACGGGGCAGGGAAGGCGGGTGGAGCTTTCGACCCACTGACCTTCATTAGACAGCCTCAGACTGTGGTGAGGATCCTCTGCTGGGTGAGTCTGATGATGTCGTGATGATGTCACATTTCAGAGGTCACTGCTGTGAATAAATAATAGTCCCAAACGGGCCGTGTCCTGCAGCTGGACTCACCGGACAGGTCACACACGTGTCTTGTAAAGACTTGCAGGGTTTGTTGGTGAGCTAGCTGCTAACATGATAGCTGGCTGGGCTAATGCTAATCAGCGACTCCTCTGTGTACTCACTGTGTTTGGTTAACTGTGTGTGTGTGTGTGTGTGTGTGTGTGTGTCGGTCGGTCGGTCATGAGACTGGCGTTAACATTCCTGAGGCTCAACACAAGACTCCTCCAACAAAACGTTAGTGTTTAACACTGCTGCTGCTCTGATTGGTCAGTTTCTCAGGAACACGTCCCTCCAACAGTCCCGTCAGAAATCCTCGTTTCTACATTTGTTGATTCAGCTGTTTGATTATTTTGCTGAACTCGATTATTTTATACATGACAGGTGTTTCTGTCAGTTTGTCCATTGATCAGTGATCAAAGCTGATTGAGCACTGCTGATGGTTTTGGAACAGACCCGGATCATCTACAAACAGCCTGTCTGAAGCCCTGATTCAGCATCCAGTTACAGTTACTGTAACTGTAACTGTAACTATACATTGATTTAAAAACACAAAGCCTAGCTCTATCAGTGAACACCAATTTAAGATCCAAGTGTGATCGAAGCATTCTTTTTATATTTCTAAGTTCTTCCAAAAAGACACCTGGACCTGCTGTGGTTCTATAAGACATCTCATCCAAGAGGCTTCTTCAGTTCTAACTGACTGATGGGGAGTCTGAGGTATTCGTCCTCTAGCAGGCACAGACCTGCCCAGATATCATGTGAGTCGTTAAGGTCACATGAACCATGGTGTTAATGGCTCAGTGGACTACAGTCGGTTCCTGGTGTGAAAGGGTGGGTCATTCCATCCGACCATCATATGAGTCATCAGGGTCACGTGAGTCCTGGTGTGAATGGCTGTTGAGCTGCCTGGGGAGGGTTCTGACAGCGTTGTAAGTGTCTGATAAGTGGTGTCGTAGACCACCTGTCCTCCCCATGCAGTGAAGGAGAGTCTTCACGGACATGTTTTTTATATATTTTTTATTTTAAAGCAGCAGTTCAGACCGGACAGAGCGTTTTTTTGTGAAAAAGAGAACCATTACATGATCACATCTGAACGTTTGGTTTAGGATCGCTCAAACTAATTCACAGTTTTTATTGTTACATTTCGAAGAAGAGATCTTGATCACAAGAAAAGGAAGCATTTTGTTTCATTTTCAGGCTTCTGTGTAAAAAGTGCTGTTTGTTAAAGGGTTAAATAGTGAACTGTCTGCAGACGTCAGGTGAGTCCTGCATACCTGAGAGTCCACTCCTCCATGTTAGCATCTAGCTTATGCTACTGAGAATGAGAGTGTGTGTTAGCATTGAGGTAGCTGATGTCTCCTCTCTGTGTTCAGCTCTTCTCCATAGTGATCCTTGGCTGCATTGCTAACGAGGGTTACATTAACCGTCCCGAAGAGGTTGAGGAGTTCTGCATCTTCAACCGCAACCAGAATGCCTGCAACTATGCCGTCTCCATGGGAACGCTGTGCTTCCTTTGCTGCACCGGTTTCCTGGCGCTGGACATTTACTTTCCTCAGATCACTGGTGTGAAGGACAGGAAGAAGGCCGTCATGGCCGACATCGGGGTGTCCGGTGAGACTCCACTGCCCCGGTTCTGCCATCTCTACCTGAAGGTGTGGTTAGTAATCATGTGTAACTTCTTGTCTCTGCAGCTCTCTGGTCTGTGGTCTGGTTTGTGGGGTTCTGTTTTCTGGCCAATCAGTGGCAGGTTTCTAAAGAAGAAGACAACCCTCTGAACGAAGGAGCCGATGCTGCCAGAGCCACCATCATCTTCTCCTTTTTCTCTGTCTTCACCTGGGTATGTACCTGAACTACACCACCTGACAGCCTCGACTAACAAAAAGTACTGTCTACGCACATGTACATGCGACAGTTGGTTGGTTCTACGTGTCTCTAAATGTTAAAACAGTTAATAGTTTGCTGTGTGTCTGTATAACAGAGGTCTAGTACTTTTTAACCAAGTTTGTAATTGTGACACCATAATTGCAACACATCGCTGGAGGCCCACCTCATGCAGATGGTGGCCCACCTCATGCAGCTGGTGGCCCACCTCATGCAGATGGTGGCCCACCTCATGCTGATGGTGGCCCACCTCATGCAGCTGCTGGCCCACCTCATGCTGATGGTGGCCCACCTCATGCAGCTGGTGGCCCACCTCATGCAGCTGGTGGCCCACCTCATGCAGATGCTGGCCCACCTCATGCAGATGATGGCCCACCTCATGCAGATATATGCATATAAAGCCCATCACTGCATACACACCTGTGGTATTGCTTTTTGCTCAAAAGGTAGAAAACCAACAACAACCAGAATGCACTGGGACCATTAAACGCTCCAGCTGGTGGGTGGTGTACTGCCAGTTGGACAGTGCTTAGTTTTGACTCGTCCTACTTCAGGAAATGAGGCGCGCTGTAGTTCCCCTGGAGTTCCCTCCTAGACGCCTTTTTTGCTGCTAGTTTTCGGTTACTCGGATGTGTTTTCATATACCTTCATGTTGTGTTTTAATCATTAAACAGAAACATATGTGAAAGAAGTTTTAAAGCTAATAATACTGTATAATCAGTTGAAAGCTGCAGACTGACTTTGTAGATGACAGTTGAATCAACATTTATTATTTTAAGATTCTAATGGAGTTTCTATCTTAAAGTATGAACGAGCAGATAGACTGAGCTTAGCTTGTGTCTGTGGTCACTCTCTGATGCACGGCAGGTAATTGTTAACACACCTGAGTCTTCATCAATGATTCAGACGATGATCCAGTGACATCACCTGTACAAGGTTTGTGTGGCACAGACAGAGTGGAGGAAGAGGAGGAGTGTTGTCGTGTTGGTGAGCTCTAGTTGGGATTCAGGTGCACTTTTTAAACGCTAACACAGTGGAGCTAAAGGCAGAAGAAGAAGCTGCTGCAGTTCAGCTGAACACACACTTTAAATGTTTTGGAAATCAAAGGAAGTTTGGAACACGAAGCTCATTCAACTGACCTTCCAAGAAGGTTCTGAGAATGAAGCCTCGCGTCAGTTTTCTGTTGAAAAAACCCTCCTTTTAACATCTGGAGAACGTTGAGGTGAAACATTCAGCTAACCTTCCCAGAATGCTCTGCAACACGTTGTAAAAAACCGACCTAGAGAACGTTCTAAGAGCGTTCTAGAGAGCGCACGAAAACTATTGTTCCCAGAATGTTTTTGGAACAAATGTTTGCTTGCTGGGTAACATTAAAAGTAATATACTGACAAATACAAGTCTGAACCACAGACACGTGTAACATGTGACATACGTGACGCTGTTTTCTTCTGTCTGTCTGCATTTTCGTGTGTGTGTGTGTGATATACTGTGTGTTTTTGTGTGTGTTGTGTGTGATGTTTTGTGTGTAGGGAGGTCTCACTCTGCTGTCGCTGGAGCGTCTGAAGAGAGTCTCATTTGAAGAAGAATACAACAAACTGTTCAGCCCACCACTCGCCTGAAGCACAAACACACACACACACACACACAGGTCCTAACGTTACTTCTCTCCATCAGCCAATCAGAGACACGTCTTCCTGTGCTTGCTGCCTCCTCATCAGCTGAGTCTACACTCTCATTGGCTGCTCTAAGTGCCTGTCATTCAAAGTGCCTTCCTGTTGCCATGGTGACAGAATGACATTTTCTTCCTCAGATGTGCTGGTGCTGATTTCTAAACTTCAACCTATAAACTTTTTGTTGTGTTTTTATTATTATTATTATTATTGTTGTTGTTGTTGTTGTTGTTGTTGTTATTTCTGTGATGTCATGATGTTACATCTCATTTTCTGATTAAAGACAATGACTTAATGATCTTTGATGAAATGCGCGATGAAGATTAAAGTTCCAGACACTGAAACTGAGTTTTATATGAAGAGTTAATGGACACCTCTGCATTTCTTCAGTATACATACATGTCTGCCGTCTATAGAACATATACACTGATCATAAAATGAATTGTGCATTCAGTTTCTTCTTCTAGATTTTATTTGAGTTGTTTTCAGTGTCATGTTTAAAGTGTGACATCATCTCGAAAAAGATGTTCCGATTGAAGTGAATGAACATTTTGTTTGTCACAAAACTGTGAGTGAGATGGATTATCTGAAGCTCGTCAGTCCAACAGGAAACTGACACGAGGCTCATTGTGACACCTGCTGACCAATAAGATACACTGAACACATGAAGGCTAAAACATTCATTTAATGCATATATTTAACGTTAGTATTATTGGCCAAACTATCAGCACCTGCAGAGCGTAAAGACGTCAGCTTCGACATTCACACGGTGTCCATTCACATTTAAAGTCCTGCTTCGACTTAATAATAACTGTAAGTTATTAACAGAGTAAGAAAAGAAAAATTTGTCTTTATCCTACAAAAACAACCACCGTGTGTCGCTGCAAACAGCCAGATGTTAGAAAGTGACTGATGGTTGTAGTTTCTTCTTCTCCTTCTATCATTAATCAATCATTAATATTTCAGGAAACCGAAAACTGCAACTACACGCGTCAACATTATCACTGTCACCCCCCTCCCCAGTTATTATGTAAAAAAAAAAGAGACCATATTATCTAATAAAGAAAATCATAATTAGAAAAATTGGCAGTTAAGTAGCAATTAGCAGAAAAACATGAGCAATCATCATAATTGTGGTTACAGATCTTCAGGTCTACTGAAGCATTCTGTGTGGAACCTGTAGGGGGCACCACAAATACCAAAATGTGTCCCGCCCCGCGGAAAGAATGCACCGGTTGAGTGTTGGTGCTCTGGGTCAAGTATTCGGCCTATCACATACTCGCTTTTAACTCGGGATGGCAGATCCTGAGCAGACCGCAGACACCCTGCGATCCTTCCGGAAAATTCACTTCCAGTTCTGTTCATGTCCGACGAAGAGGAGACAAATGGTGGGACTTTGGGTAATTACTGAAATGCTGCAGGCTTTGTGATGATGAAACAAGTGTGTGAGTGGACTTCTTCTTTAAACAGCGTGACGTGAATGAAGGAAGTAAAGTTTTATGATTCTGATCATCTGTGTGTCTGCAGGCTGTCCAGTGCCTACTGGCCGTCCACAGGTTCAAACTGGGAGCTGATTCTGTCATATTCAATCAGGAGTACGTCGACCCCAACCAACAGGAAGCTCTTGATGAGGCCCCGCCCACCGAGGAGTAGAGAGGTGGAGCCTAATGGACATGATCTCATTTATGTCATCATCCTCAACTCAGACGACACCAACATGGAGGAACATTTCATCACATAGGACATAAAGTTTCAGTTCTGAGATTCTGAAACAACCCAGTTTCATAATTTCATGATGACGCTCAACCAGGGGCCATGGGTTCTTTGTCAGCAGCCAATCACAGTTCAGAACACAACTAACATGTTGACACTCTAAAAAATTATCTTGAACCCATAAAGAGAGATCACCGTGTTAGCAGCAGACGCTAACAAGCCAACCAGAGCTAGCAAGTTAGCACTGAAGGCTAAAAAGCCAGTTAACTGACATTTGCGTTTTTATGACAGACTCGTAAACGGATCACAAGGGACGACTGAAATATTATCTGTTACTCAGATACTGAGCTTGACTAGCTCTCCAGCTAACTGTAGTTAGCACTGTTACTGTGCTTTCTAGCCAGTGGAAAATGTGTGGTTAGAAAACTGTTTGGCTAAAGTTAGCACTTATTATGTTATTATTATAGAGTTTAGTTTGTTTATTTACTGATCGACTATTAGAGACAGAGTAAAGTAAATGAATCCGAAAATGTCATTTAGACAAATTATGACCTGCAACACTTGACTACAGGTTAGGACTAATGAGCTGATTACTGTGACATATCATGAAAAGGTATGTGGTTACACAAAACAGCTGGCAGGTTCGCTACACTACAAACAAAATGAAGTTCATTAAAATGTATGCCTTCAGCCAGCAGCTTCATTTAAACCTGAAAATATCCCACATCTTTCACATGTTATCTGTATTATTGAACTTCTACAGCCAGCTTTGGAGTTTAGCATCAGCTTTTCAACATCCAGCATTCACAGTTTCATCAGAAATTTATCTGGTGATGACTGAAGTTAAATTAAAATTCAAACACAGTTAGAATATTTGTAATTAACTTTTTGTTCTTTGTTTTGTTGTTAAAATTGCCCCCTCCTTCATTTGGTGGAACACTTGGAAATGTTACACTGACCAAAAACAGTTCGAAAAGTTACCAGCCTGTTCTGGGGTTCTTCACTGGAACCTTCTCTTGTTAGCTGGGATGTGATATAATGCTGCATGTTACAGATATTATGAAGTAAAAACAGCGATGCTCTCGGGGCTGACCTCCATCTCTGGTGAGCTCTGCAAATGACATTTTGTTGTATCTTCAGTGGCACCGTCCCAAATCACATACTTTTTCTTTTTATTTCAAACTTAATGCTACGCATGTATGCTGGAACAGATGGTGCTCCTCCTGCTGGTCAGAGGAGGGAACTAACCTTTCTTACAGTTTAACAAACATGTTTACTTGTAAATTTTTAACACTCCAACATCACACTCACACCGAGTGAACGGAGCTGCAGCTGCTTTTCATCTCAAGTATTTTTACTTTGTGGTTTGTCTGATAACGAAGTCAATAAAAGTCTGTAGTCTGTGTGGTTTAAATTCTTTTTTAGTCACTCCACATTGTACATAATGTTATTTACTCAAACATGTAGAGCAGAACAGAACAGAACATGGACAACACACTGAAAACCCAGCTCAGATCTTTACTGACCCACAGCAAGAAAGTTTAAAACCATTAAAAGACACAATTAATAGAAATAATACTGAACACGATACAGGCAGTTAAAAACAGCAGAATAAGAAGAAAGACATTATGAGATTTAACCTCAACGAACAGACCAGTTTCTGTATGTCAGTCAGAACTCTACAGCTGAAACCATCAAGTGGATTAGTAAGAATAAATGGTGACAGTTTTTATTGATATGAAATGTTCACAATCGATCAACATTAACAGTCAGTCGATTATTGAGAATAATTGAAACAGGACTGACTCTGAATCTTCAGCTCAATGACAGGAAGCATTTCAACACGACGTCTTCATCAACGAGACAAAGACATAAACACACGAAGACTGAAGAAGAGTCGAGATGCCTGGTCCGAGTCTGTGGCCCCCCGGATGTCTGTGGCCCCCTGGATGTCTTTGGCCCTGGCTGTCGGTGGCCCTGGATGTCTGTGGCCCCTGTCTGTCTGTCTGTGGCCCCTGTCTGTCTGTGGCCCTGGATGCCTGTGGCCCCTGGCTGTCTGTGGCCCCTGTCTGAGGAACCCTTCTTTCATTTCCAACATCTCTGATCTTGAGTCTGTCTGAGGTGAAATGAAAATAATTAGAATAATAAGAACAGACGTCACTTTAAAGCTTCAGTGTGCAGGATTTAGTGGCATCTAGTGGAGAGAAAGCAGAATGTAACCAGCTGGAACACCTCCGCCTCACCCTCCACCTCCAAGCATGAACATAAAGGTCTCCGTGTGGACTGAGTGTTGGGTTTGTCCGTTCTGGGCTCCTGAAGAAACATGGTGGACTCTGTGAGGAGGAGCTGGTCCCTCTGGAGACAGACTGTAGAAACGTGGTGGACTCTGTGAGGAGGAGCTGGTCCCTCTGGAGACAGACTGTAGAAACACGGTGGACTCTGTGAGGAGGAGCTGGTCCCTCTGGAAGCAGACTTTAGAAACACGGTGGACTCTGTGAGGAGGAGCTGGTCCCTCTGGAGACAGACTGTAGACACACGGTGGACTCTGTGAGGAGGAGCTGGTCCCTCTGGAAGCAGACTTTAGAAACATGGTGGACTCTGTGAGGAGGAGCTGGTCCCTCTGGAGACAGACTGTAGACACACGGTGGACTCTGTGAGGAGGAGCTGGTCCCTCTGGAGACAGACTGTAGACACACGGTGGACTCTGTGAGGAGGAGCTGGTCCCTCTGGAGACAGACTGTAGACACATGGTGGACTCTGTGAGGAGGAGCTGGTCCCTCTGGAGACAGACTGTAGAAACGTGGTGGACTCTGTGAGGAGGAGCTGGTCCCTCTGGAGGCAGACTGTAGAAACACGGTGGACTCTGTGAGGAGGAGCTGGTCCCTCTGGAGACAGACTGTAGAAACGTGGTGGACTCTGTGAGGAGGAGCTGGTCCCTCTGGAGGCAGGCTGTAGACACTGAGGTTTTCTGCTGATGTTGATGTGAACCCTCTCGCTGTGACGTTCTTCAGTTTGTTGTTGGATTGTCTCTAGTTGGTGAGATGAGAACCAGGTCTGTTTCCTGTCATTTGTGTCTTCACCGCCGGGCTAATTAAAGGATGAACGGACGGGTGAAGAACGTGTTAGCTCGCTGGTGCTGATGGATTCATTGTAGCTGGAGCTGAGTCAGCGTGTTTACAGTCTGAACGTGTCTGAAGGGAAAGTGAAAGTCAAATGTTTGACTCTTCAGTCATCGTCAGTTTATCACAGACATGAAACATCTTGTTTGCTCCGTCTGATGTGGCACAATCAGCACAAACCTGAACACACCTTCGCTGAGCTGTAGGTGAGGAAGATCTTTTGAGGAATTCTTCGCCGCACTTGACGAACACTCGTGTGGTTTTCGTCATGTCACTTCAGCTAAAAGCAGGACTGTATTCTGATGTTTCATGTACGGATATATCTTCAGCGTTCTCGCTTTTACCTGCAGGATGTGTGAGCGGCGTTGGGGGGCCTTCACTGCTCGCCACAGCGTCGCTGTAATTGTTGTTTATATGTCAACAAGGAAGTCGAACAGAGTGCTGGGCCTCGTTCCCGATCGGTCCTGATGGGCACAACTGTCGTCAAAAGGTTGTATCTGTGTATGTATCTGGTTACCATGGCGATCTGGCCAGGTGATACACCTGAATGACATGTTTTATTTTCACTGTGTTGGTTTTCACCTCAGTCTGATCCCGTTTTAACAATGAGTCAGTGTGAATGTTTTCATCCTGAATGTTTCTGAAGCTGCTGACAGTTCAAATAAAACCAAATCAAGATCATCAGTGAGTCACTGCAGAGCTGAGTCAGCATGTTTACTGCGTGTGTGTGTGTGTGTGGGGGGGGGGGGGGGGGGGGGGGGGGGGTCTGTGTGTGTGTGGGTGTGTGTCTGGTGTGGGTGTGGGTGTGTGTGTCTGAGTGTTTGTGTGTGTGTGTGTGTGTCTGGTGTGTGGGTTTGTGTGTCTGTGTGTCTGGTCTGTGTGCGTGTGTGTGTGTGTGTCTCTGTGTGTGTGTGGGTTTGTGTGTGTGTGTGTGTATATGTGTGGTGTGTGTGTGTGTGTATATGTGTGTGTGTGTGTATATGTGTGGTGTGTGTGTGTGTCTGGTCTGTGTGTGTGTGTGTGTGTGTGTGTCTGGTGTGTGTGTGTGTGTGTGTGTGTCTTGTGTGTGTGTGTGTGTGTGTGTGTGTGTGTGTGTGTGTGTGATATTAAAGTTCAAACTCACACTTTTCTTTAATGCTTTAATCTGATGAAATGAACAGTGAGAAAACAGGAAGCCAGAAAAGTTTGTTCACAAAATAGAAAAAATAAATTAAAAAGTATCAAAAATATTAATATAAAATATCAAAATTTGTCTCAATAAATAAATAAATAAACTGATAAATAAATAGGAAATTAAATATTGTCAGTGTCCTCTGTCCTCTCATCTTCTGGCGTCTCCTGATCAGTTGGCTTTTCTCCAGGTTAAACAACCTTTGTGTGTTTGAAGGGCGGACTTTAGGACCCAGAGCAGATCTCTCCTCAGAGACGTCCAACCACAATCAGCGGCGTCCTGAGCAACAGGGACAGAGACCAGCCTCATCAGTTCTGACGGGTTCACAAACCTGAACTCAGCTACGATCTGATGCCTCAGCCTGAACAGGAGGAAGCTCTGCCTGACAGCCTGCATTCAGGAGGAAATATTCCCCCGGCTTCCTCTCAGCACAGACATATTAATATTAGATTAGCTTTTAATACATGATTAATTAGAATTAATCAGAGTTTTTAACATAGGAGTCTATTCCTGAACTTAAGTCCAAAATCACGTTGTCTTTTCTGCCCATGTGACACTTTCAGATCTCACCTGGAAACACAATTAAAATGTATTTACAAAATTAGCAACAGGAGACATCTGAGGAGTTTACCTGCTGCTGAAGGACGGCTGTCACATTCCTGAAGTAAGGAGATAAAACACCTGAAGCATCAACTCTGGACAACTGGAGAGAGAGACAGGTCAGAGAGAGAGAGAGACAGGAAAGACAGGAGGGAGAAGGAGAGAAAAATAGATAAATAATCAAATGGAGCCCAGGATATCAGGTGTACAGGTGTACATGCAGACAGACAGGTGTACAGACAGACAGACAGGTGTGCAGACAGACAGACAGACAGGTGTACATGCAGACAGACAGGTGTACATGCAGACAGACAGGTGCACAGACAGACAGAGAGGTGTACAGACAGACAGACAGGTGTGTAGACAGACAGGTGTACATGCAGACAGACAGGTGTGTAGACAGACAGGTGTACAGACAGACAGACAGGTGTACAGACAGACAGACAGGCGTACAGACAGACAGGTGTGCAGACAGACAGGTGTACAGACAGACAGACAGGTGTGTAGACAGACATGTGTGTAGACAGACAGACAGGTGTACAGACAGACAGACAGGCGTGTAGACAGACAGGTGTACAGACAGACAGACAGGTGTACAGACAGACAGGTACACAGATAGACAGACAGGTGTACAGACAGACAGGTCTACAGACAGACAGACAGGTGTGTAGACAGACAGGTGTGTAGACAGACAGACAGGTGTACAGACAGACAGGTGTACAGACAGACAGACAGGGGTGTAGACAGACAGACAGGTGTACAGACAGACAGGTGTACAGACAGACAGGCAGGTGTACAGACAGACAGGTGTACAGACAGACAGGTGTACAGACAGACAGGCAGGTGTACAGACAGACAAGTGTACAGACAGACAGGTACTCACACAGCTTCCCTCTTCCAGCAGTCGGTCCTGCACATTTCGGAAGTCCTCGAGTTTCTTTTCGTCCCAGGTAAGTCCGCCCTCTCCAACAGGCAAGCCGTGATCTTCGAACATTAGCCCCGCCTCCCGCAATGACTCATACACCACCCACAATGCTTGGCGGCACTGCAGAGAACCAATCACAGGTCAGTGTTTTAAACAAGCAGGTTCACAGTTGAACAGAAAAGTATCTGTGATTAGCTGAGAGGCTCCAGTGAGGTCAGAGGGTTAGCCTACCTGAGGGTGACTGGCTGTGGCAGCAGGGAAGGCGGAGCCCGGGAAGGAAATGTTGTGTTTGTATTGCAGGCAGTGGACAGGAAATGTCCCCCCCTACAGGACAAACAGATCGTTATCAACAACTGACCTAACAGCAGCTAATGCTAAGCTACACATAGAAAGATATTGATTGGTCAACATCAGCTAATGCAAGGCCACTGATCAGGATAGCATTAGCTAATGCTAAGCTACACATAGATATTTTCTGAAGAAAGTGGACGTGAAAGCAGCTTGAAAAGTCGTAGAAATTCCCATAAAGACAGTTTGAGTGTGTGAAATGTGCTGAAACAGGTGAGACTTCAGGTGAAGTGGAAGCTCTCAGACGGCCAAAGTGCCGACATGTCAGAATGCACGCTGAAAGCACTCGAATGGTCATGTGACGTACGTGGAGGTGAAACGCTCGTTAACGTTTACAGACTGTCAGTGGAAGTGAGGTCACTCGCACTGTAAGAAGTTAAAGTGTGGAAACAGAAGTGAGGTCAGGTGGAGTAGACTCGGGTGTGTGCACTCTAGGCTGCTGAGGGGAAACTTCCATACGACCACTGACAGCAGTTAAAGTGTCAGCTGACATGTGACAGCATTCTGTTTAAAGGTCAAAGGTCATACCAGGTCACTGAGCAGGTGGTGAGTTGACAGGACCAGTTCTCCCTGCAGCTGGCAGGTCGGCACGGCACCCACCATCAACCGGAGGCTGCAGACCTGCAGGAGGAGGACGAAGACTGAAGACAGCATCATGGTTCTGGTTCCCAGGGTCCTGGTCGAGACGGTTTTTGCTTCAGCTGATCTTTAGCAGGTTCCTCGGCTGGTTCCGGTACTGGTCTGGTCTGTACTGAGATGCTTCAGGTGTGCTCTGTGAGCCAGCAGCCTCAGGTGAGTTCAGGTAACCTGAAACAAAGAGCAGCAGATTGGCTGGCTGTCAGGACCAATCAGCCAATCAGAGGCCTTCTACCTGTGTGAGTCATGAAACCACAGAGAGTCTGATCCAAACCTCAGCAGCAGAGACCAGGACCAGGACACGTCTGGTCCCCCAGGTGAGTCACTGCAGGATCATTCAGGTAAACAATCCTTTCCACACGGAACTGTGCGATTTATTGTGTCACAAAGTTTTACAGTTAAGTGAGAAGAAAAACTTCAAATAGATAAAAAAAAAAAATGTCTCTGCAGCTCCACGAAAAGTTCGCTGAGGAAAACTGAGGAGGAACCACGTGGACATCAGGGCTGATCCAAAAACTGATCCACGTCCATCTTCCGGTTCAAAATCCAGCAGCCATCACTTCAAGTGACAGAAATGTACTTTCACTATCTTATCTTATCTTATGTTATCTTATCTTGTCTTATCTTATTTCATCTTATCTTATGTCATCTTATCTTTTCTTTTCTTTTCTTATCTTACTTATCTTATTTTATCTTATTTTATCTTATCTGATCTGATCTTATCTGATCTTATTTTATCTTATCTTATCTTATCTTGTCTTTTTTAATCTGATCTGATCTTATTTTATCTTATCTTATTTTATCTTATCTTATCTTATCTATATTATTTTATTTTATCTTATCTTAACTTATCTGATATGATCTGATCTTATTTGATCTTATCTTATCTTATTTTATCTTATCTTATCTTATCTTATTTTGTCTTTTTTAATCTGATCTCATCTTATTGTATCTTATCTTATCTTATCGTATCTTATATTATTTTATTTTATCTTATCTTAACTGATCTGATCTGATCTTATTTGATCTTATCTTGTCTTATTTTATCTTATCTTATCTTATCTTATCTTGTCTTTTTTAATCTGATCTGATCTTATTTTATCTTATCTTATTTTATTTTATCTTATCTTATCTTATTTTATCTAATCTTATCTTATCTTATCTTATCTTATCTTATATTATATTATATTATTTTATTTTATCTTATCTTATTTTATCTAATCTTATCTTATCTTATCTTGTCTTATCTTATCTCATTTTATCTTATCTTATCTTGTCTCGTTGGTTGTCACTGAGTGTTTCTGAATGAATCAGTGAGTTTTAGGAGTGCAGCTCCTCGCTGATGACTGACAGCTCGGCCGTGACTCACAGGATTTTCCTTCCTCCTGAAATCTTGATTCAAAGACCACAGAAACCACAGAAATATAAGAATATAAAACCAGAAAACAAAAAGTGAAGAAACGCTGCAGCCGGTGACGATGAATCTTTCAAGTGACTCTTCTGTTTGTTCTGTTTGTGGCCACAGAAGAAAAACTGTTTTCTGCAACGTGGACGATAAACAAACTAACATTTATTACATTTTCAGGCCTTTAAACATTAAAACCAAAGAAATGAACAATAATCAAAGTCAAACACAGCAGTGTGTCAATCAATCAGTCAATCAATCAGTAAATCAATCAGTCAATCAATCAGTCGAGTCATAACGTCTACGATTGGCCGACATCCGCAGAGCGTCGCAGCAGCGTCGTTAGTTTGTTGTTCGGTCGTAATGACGCCACGTCGTTCTATTGGTCAGAGCTCCAGGTCGAGCGAGGTCAGAGACAGAGAGTGTCAGAGACAGCGAGGCCAGAGACAGCGAGGCCAGAGACAGAGAGTGTCAGAGACAGCGAGGCCAGAGACAGCGAGGTCAGAGACAGCGAGGCCAGAGACAGCGAGGCCAGAGACAGCGAGGTCAGAGACAGCGAGGCCAGAGACAGCGAGGTCAGAGACAGCGAGTGTCAGAGACAGCGAGTGTCAGAGACAGCGAGGCCAGAGACAGCGAGGCCAGAGACAGCGAGGTCAGAGACAGCGAGGTCAGAGACAGCGAGGCCAGAGACAGCCAGTGTCAGAGACAGCGAGTGTCAGAGACAGCGAGTGTCAGAGACAGCGAGGCCAGAGACGGATGGAAGATGGAAGAACGCAGTTAGGTTTCATTTCAGCAGCTCAGACGTCCTGATCGCAGCTCCACCGCTCAGAGTTCATGCTCAGTCGTGGAAACTCTAATGAAACGAGTCAGAGTGAAAAGCTGTTTGTGAGTCAAACGATTCACAAACGGCTTCGAACCAGGACTGTGGGGAGGGGACGTCGGTCGTCTCTGGAACGAAACCGCAGCCCGTCGCTCGTCAGCGTTTCTATTAGTCGCGTTCACGCTCACAAATATTTCCACCTCTGCTCCGACACTCGATGTTTCTGACCGCTGCGGACGAGGAAACTGGATACGTGGAAACCACGCTGCGTTATCACGTCAGACGGTAACTGTCGTCATCAGGTTTGATATTTAACAAAGTTCTGAAGTACTGAAGTACTGAAGTACTTTTATTATACAAACATCTGAGAGTTCAACGTTTAGCTGAACTGCTCAGAACACAAGAAGCTTGTAAATGTTTGTATGTCGAGTTACGACCGAAACGAAGTATTCACATCCTGTACTTCAGCTAAAGGACGAATACACACTGTACAAATACTCCGTCACAAGTACAAGTCCTGCATTGAACATGTGCTTCAGTAAAAGTATTATCAGTAAAAAGTACTTGAAGTATTACAGTAAAAGTATTAAGTGCAGCAAAACATCCCTGTGACTGTTCTGTCTGTTCTCCTGTTCTATCTGCTCTCCTGTTCTCCTGTTCTATCTGTTCTCCTGTTCTATCTGTTCTCCTGTTCTGCTGTCCTCCTGATCTCCTGTTCTCCTGTTCTATCTGTTCTCCTGTTCTATCTGTTCTCCTGTTCTCCTGTTCTATCTGCTCTCCTGTTCTATCTGTTCTCCTGTTCTCCTGTTCTCCTGTTCCTCTGTTCTCCTGTTCTCCTGTTCTCCTGTTCTATCTGATCTCCTGTTCTCCTGTTCTCCTGTTCTATCTGATCTCCTGTTGTCCTGTTCTATCTGTTCTCCTGTCCTCCTGTTCTCCTGTTCTATCTGTTCTCTCTGATCTCATCAGATTACTGTGACTCAGTCGTTCATGTCAAAGCAGGATTTTACTGTTGGAGCTGGTTGAGCTTCATTTGAACTAATGATTCTTTTCATTCTGGATCAATCGGCTGATTATTTCCTCCATTAATCGATCGATCGATCGGTTTGGAAACATTGTGAAAATAGTGAGAAATGTGGTGACGATGAGGCCAAAGTGACGCCTTCACAGTGTTTGTTCAGTCCAAAGCTCCACATTATTACAAACACATTCAGATCATTGAGAGGAGAAGCAGCAGATCAAACATCAACAATCACTGAAACCTCGTCAATAGATGATCGGTCCTTTCAATAAGCTGATTGATTGATTGGCTGTACTGACTTCAGCTGTATGAACTGTTGGAGTTTCATTTATAACACATCAGATTTTTTAAACTCTTCAGACGTTTGTGTGTAAAAACCTGCAAAAAAAAGTACTGCACTAAAAAGTACAATATTTGATATTTAATAAATTTAAATTAATAGTGGAGTAGAAGTAGAAATACTCAGTAAAGTAAAAGTAACTCAGATTTGTACTTTAGCACAGTACTTAATTGAGGGAAGTTTAGTTACTTTCCACCACTTAAAAGACTCTTTAAAACACAAATATGTTCCAAAATACTTTTATTCTTTTCTCTAAAACCACTTTTTAAAACTCGTGATGTTTTTTTTTCTGATTCTGAACAAAAATGATTTTTTTTAGTTTGTTTGCTTTTTGAATTCATAGATTAAAAATATTCTCGTCTGATAAGAAGCTGCAGATGAATTAAACTCACCTGAAGAGTCTGTCTGAGTCCTGGAAGTCTTCAAGGTTCTGGTCTTCGTTGACCTGGTTCGTCTTCTGGCTGCTTGTTGTTGTGGTTCTGATGAGCATCTGTGGCATCTTGTGCCTTAAATACAGCTCCGTCCTGGGGGGATGAAATTGAAACTCTGATGTCTCCAAAGCAAAAAGTTTGACGAATTTTGGAAATTTCCCTTTTTCAACCACACACCGCCCCCTCAGGGTGTGAGTGAGACGTGTCACAATTAAACATTTGGATTATTATGGAAATAGAATATCTTAAAATCACTGAAACGACAAATAAACTAAAACTAAACCTCTGAAAATGAAATTCATTAAAAATGAAGGACGTGTTCCGAGCATCTTTACGTTCTCCTTCATGTCCTCTTCAGACCTGCTTGTAGACTTCAGGACTAATGAGTTCAAGCTGGTATTAAGATATTTTCAGATGTTAATTATTAGAGATTTTGATTGAATTCTTATTCAGATGTTTCATTTCAGGTTTAACAGAAACAACTGAAACGAGACATTCATGGACAGAACATCGGAGTTCTCCGCAGGGTTTGGGGGGTTAAAACTTTTCAAAGTTAATATCACAGGTGCTTTTATTTTTTATTTCTATTTTTTATTAAGGTGGAATGTAGAGGTTTACCCCATAATTGGGGTGTTTAATGTTACATTAAAGGATTCACGTGTATTCAGGGAGGATTTATAGTTTAGAGCATTTTAAGGATAAAATTAACAAATAAAATGAAAGTCATCACTTTGACCACGACTGACAAATCAGAGCTCTGAAACCTGAAACGTCTCTTTAACAAACATTCATGCAAAGTTTAATGAGATTTTAAGGACATTCATTCAAACTGGGAGCTCTCAGTGGTTCCCTGAGACGGGGGGCCGCTGGGGATCAAGATCCAAATCTGAGGGTTCGGGAGAAGAAGGAGAGGAAAACTGTTTAATGAATGATTTCCTTTCTGTTCCTTTTTTCACGTGTGAAACATTGAGCAGCTCTCTTTAACTGCAGGACAGAGACTTTCGGACATGTTCGAGCTGTGAAGAGGACTTTCCTGCTGACTGAGCTTCATTTTAAAGGGTCACAGCAGCTGATCGGCACTTTACATCCAGATGCTGCGTCAGTAACTTCTGCCTTTGCTTCAAACCGAGGGGCCACAAAATGCATCAGGTTCCATTTAGCACATCTTTATATTTTCTGTATGAATCAAATAAAACCCGTCTGCGTCGTCACTGATCTCACTCAGGATGCGGTTTAACCCCGAAATGATCAGTTTACGTTTACGAGGAAGAGTCCGCAGAGCGAGGGGAGAACAGAAAGACACGTCTGACACGGACACGAGGCAGGAAGTTCAGCCTCGTTTAGATTTAAACAGAAAAGAAAGAATAACGTAGAGTCGTCGGAAGAAGAGGAAACCACGACGCTCCCTCGGAGGATTTTCTCTACAACTCGACAAGTTTTTTTCTGAATGACTTTCAGCTCCTGTTTGTAGAGAAATGTGATGATGCAGCTACGGAGGAGGAAAGTCCTCCTCATTCAGTCCTCATTCAGTTTCCACTTCAGTTCACCTCAGCGTGAAGGAAAACTGATGAAGGCGAACAGCCTGCAGGCTCGTCTTCATCAGCTGCTTCGGGACGTTTTCCACCATCATTACTCTGGACTTTGGATAAAATCTGCACTTTAAGCTCAAATGTTTTTAACGTAAAATGAGTCAAAATGTGTGAACAGCTCGTCATCAATACTTCTAAATGAATACTGAACAACACTTCTAACATCTGTGAAATAATGAATAGCTGCTGTCCAAATATCGTAGAGCTGTGGACGGCTGCCTGGACACAGACCTGTAAAGACATCATTTTGTCCCTCTGGTGCTTTTCTGTGTCTCTACAGTCTGTTTGTGGTAGTTTGCATCTTTTTTCATTGGCCTCTTTTATGTCGTATTCTGTCTCTTTTTCATGTGTTTCGTTTCCTCAGCTTCATGTCGTTCAAGTAAAAATACAAAAAACAATAGTATTATCACCTTTTTGTAGTTTAAGTATCAATAAAAGTACACAGCTATGACCCTGATGTAACCTTGACATTATACCACAGCACTCATTGTTTCCCTCCACTGATCTCCAGCTTCATGTTCAAGTAAAATCTGACTCAGAGTCTGTGAAAACAAACTGTCAGAGTTCAATAAATAAATAGAAGAAGAGAAAATTGTTCATAAATAGAAACAACAAATAAATAAATAAATAAATAGAGTGTGGGTAGAAGCTGCAGAGTCCGTCTCTCACAGAGAAACACAATAAATGTTACAGTCAAACAGATTGAAGAGATGCGTCAGTGTTGCGGTTGAGTTGGTGTAGAGCGCCTCCTGCTGGTCTCAGCTGAAGCTCTGATGGAGGCCACCAGCAGGTCCAGCTGATCCAGGTGCTTCTTAGTCTCCTTCCTGATCAGCTCCCAGGACGCAGCACCACCACCCTGTACACACAGAACTACAGTCAGCACTACTACTTTGACCCAGTACACACAGAGCTACAGCTTGTACTACAACAGTACATGTACTGTACTGTATTTCTCTGCAGTTTCCTGAAGTATTTTCTCAGTCTGACGTCTGCTCGCTTGTTTGTCGACACCTGAAGACAAAACAAAGGTCAGATTGTTTGTCTTGGTGCTTAAACCTGAAGTTGAGAATATAAAAGGAAATGAAGTGTTTGTGAGGTGGAAGCAGTGAAAGGAGTTGAAGTGGCAGTGGAAACAGGAAGAGTGAAAGATGCTGAGGCTTCAGTGAGAGCTCAAAGAGACGTAAAACATTTGTTGAAGTAAAACTGCTGAGAGGAGAAGTGTGAGCAGTGAAAGGACCTGACATGGCAGCTGAAGTGGTAAAAAAGAGGGAAGTTTCAGTTGAAGCGGAAGTCCTCATTGAAGTCAGCTGACATGTTGATGGAAACAAATAAATCGAAGCACCTGTGATGCTAACTTTGAAATGTTAAGTATAGTATAGCATTAGTATACTGAAAGGGCTGAAAGGAGTTGAAGTGTGTGTGTGTGTGAGTGTTTGTAAATGTGTGTGAGTGAGTGTGTGTGTGTGTGTGGGCGGGGGGGGTTATGAATTCCGTCTTTCTGACTGGCTGAGAGAGCTGATGTCATCATCATAACAGACGACAGCTGCACTTTGTTCTCATGTTTGTCTGTAAATGTGTCCTAAAGTGTGTCGTGTGAATATGTGAATAACAATAAAGGGCTGGAGGAGCAGTGTCTTTCAAGACCCCCCCCCCGAGCCTCTTTAAGTGCTCTTGAAACGCCGTCCTGGAGTCTCCTCAAGTACCTTCAAGTACCCAAGTCAGTGTGTCCAACATGCCGCTTTTTATTCCAGACAGGAAAGAGGAAACAGACCCCCCCCACACACACACACACACTCACTCACACACATTTACAAACACTCACACACACACCTAAGATAAGATAGATGTGATAAAATCAGCTCTATTAAGCCCCCCAGGGCTTCATCAATAAAAGCAGCAAATAGCAAAGGCAAAAACACAAAATAAGAAGTAGACTGTGTATTTGTACATTTTATACAAAAGACTATACTGCAGGTTACACAGGGTGGAGCTGCTGAGGGCCCCCACTGTGTCATGCAGGGGGTGGGAGGGGTTGTCCATGATGGATGTCAGCTTGGCTAACATCCTCCTCTCACCTGCAGAGACACCACTGAGGACAGTCCAGGACAGAACCAGCCCCCCTGGTCTCTTTCTGTCCCTCTCAGAGCTTCCACCTCCCCAACAGGCGGAGTCTCGGGGGGAAACAGGAAGTGACTTTCTCGTTGTTGTGATGTTTTGTGGATTTAACGGTTAAAGCAGCTCGAGAGCCTCCATCACTTCCTGTCGCAGGGGACGGAGTGAGCGCGCGCTGGGTGTGGAACTTGGACCGAGTCCCTGTCTGAGGTTTGATCCGTTTCCTGTCTGTCTTTGTCTCTCTAAGTCGGTACCGTCTCTGGGCCTGTTTCCGGTTGTCTCGCGGTGTTCAGTGGTTTGATTGACTGTCGGGTTTGGATCGGGTCTCGCGCGTAACGCGGAAATAACCGCCGGCTGACCATTAGATGTTGTGAAGAGGATCAATAATCAGTTACTGATGGCTGTTTGGCAGTGTGACGTCATACACCTGGACAGTGTCGTCAGATTGAGGTGAACTGGAGGTTTTAGTGAAGCAGCAGGTTTCAGAGCAGCTGGTTGGGTCAGTTAAAGACTCAGGTCACCCCAGTCTTAAAATGGCCCGTTTTGTCTATGAAGTCTGGTATGGAAACCTGGACTCTCGGGTCCTGGACTGCTGGACACAGCAATTCCAGCTTGTCCTGTGTCCTCTGGATGTTGACATCTAATGATTGTGTGTTATTGATCCAGCTCTGATCAGGTGTGGATGGTCTCCTGTGTGATCTCCTGATACAGAGGTTTTACTTTACAGTGTTGATGCGGGTCCCATCATTCACCTGGTTTTATGAAGAACAGTGATCCGGTTTCTGTGACTTTAAAAATCTACCTGTGTCTCACCTGCAGGGTTTGTTCAGCATGTTTCCGGCTTTGTCACTGCTTCAGTTACAGTTCAAGTTGAGCTGAATTTGGATGAAACCTTGGTCTGAGTGTTAGATCGACACATCTGGACTGTCTCTGTCCGTTTCTGTCTGTCTCTGTCTGTCTGTGTGTGTCTGTGTGTATCTCTGTCTCTCTGTCTGTCCGTCTCTCTCTCTCTCTCTGTCTCTCTGTCTGTCTGTCTCTCTCTGTCTCTCTGTCTGTCTCTCTGTCTCTGTCTCTCTGTCTGTTTCTGTCTCTCTCTGTCTCTCTGTCTCTCTCTCTCTGTGTCTCTCTGTCTCTCTGTCTCTGTCCGTCTCTCTCTCTCTGTCTCTCTGTGTCTCTCTCTGTCTCTCTGTCTCTGTCCGTCTCTCTCTCTGTGTCTCTCTGTCTCTGTCTCTCTGTCTGTTTCTGTCTCTGTCTCTCTGTCTCTCTCTCTCTCTGTCTCTCTGTCTCTGTCCGTCTCTCTCTCTGTGTCTCTCTGTCTCTCTGTCTCTGTCCGTCTCTCTCTCTCTGTCTCTCTCTGTCTCTGTGTCATTGTGCTGTTCGCTCCATTGCTTTCTGTTTGCAGCTGCTTCCTGAAACACACATCAGCGCTCCTCCATAGTGTGTGTGTGTGTGTGTGTACTGATATGTAGAGTACTACAGTACTCAGTAATTCAGTGTTGATGCATAAATCACACAGGACCAGGCTAACAAAGACTAACTGCTTCTTCTGCTGGTCTGGATTGAGGATTCTGGATCAGGACTGTCTTCGTCTGTGAGATGAACTTGTTGAATGGCAAAGCTGTGACTGTGATCCTGCTGTCAGCTCTGCTGCTGGGGTGAGTTCATGTACAAATACTTCCTTGATATCAAACTGCAGTTTCTTCCACTAGTTCAGTCTTGGTCAGCGTTGGTTGGACAGCTGACTGGTGTTCCAGCGCGTCGCGGCTCTTTTAACTCCCCCCAACAGAAGTCTTGTAGTGTCACCATGCGGCGCACTAGAAGCACCAAGCAGTCAGCTTTTTCAAAGTCTTGCTAGTTAACTGGTGAGCTGCTCTGACATGTTAACTAGTCAAACAGATTCAGCTCACTAGTAAACCAGTGATGGCCAAAAAGATGACCAGTTAACAAGTTAAATCTTCAGACTTTACGAGTTAAGATAAGATAAGATCAACTTAATTAATCCCCAGCTGGGGAAGTTTGGTGTTACATGCAGCATCAGTAAGAGCAACAAATAGAAAGGCGATGTGCATTTTATTTTACAGCAGTGCAAAGAAATACAGTGTGAACCTGGACCCAGAGCTGCATGAACTGAAGCTGGAGCTGAACTCTGACAGCTGATGGGATGAAGGACCTGTGGTAGTTCCTTCTTACAGGGTGGATGCAGCAGTCTGTTACTGAAGGAGCTGCTGAGGGCCCCCACTGTGTCATGCAGGGGGTGGGAGGGGTTGGCTAACATCCTCCCCTCACCTACATCCTCATGGTGTCCAGAGGACAGTCCAGGACAGAACCAGGTCTCTTTCTGTCCCTCTCAGAGCTTCCACAGCCCCAGCAGACCACTGAGTAACAGACTGCAGAGTCAACCACAGAGTCATAGAAAGTCCTCAGTAATGTCCTACAGACTCCAAAGGACCTCAGTCTTCTCAGCAGATGGAGACGACTTTGGTCCTTCCTGTACAGGACATCAGTGTTAGTGGACCAGTCCAGTTAATTGTGGAGGTGGACACCCAGGTACTTGAAACTGTCCACTGTCTCATTGTCCTCCCCCTGGGTGGCTCATTGTGTGTTTGTACAGTGAACCAGTTCTCAGTTCAAACCCACGGACGTTTAGATGACCCGAGACCAGGATCCCGTTTCTTCAGTTACGACGTTTAAAACAGGAAATCAGTCTGTGCATCAATAAAAGCAAAACAAAAGGTGCTTTATATGAAGACGAGGACAAAAAAAATGACTGATGTGAACTAGCTAATGCAGGGTGTTTGTCCAGAACCTCGTCAATAGTTCACTGATCAGTTATTGATCGCTTCTGCTGGTTCACATGATGTCTGTGTTCACTCTGAGCTATTGATCAGTTTAACTGTGATCACTTCCTCCTATTGATAATTAATGTTTGATGGTTTTTCTGTTTGAATCTACAGAGTGCTGTACTGCTACATCTCCCAGTCCCACAGGTAACACAAAAACTGCACCACCACCTGGTCTGTCCTTTATCTGACCTGGACTCTGACCTGGACTCTGACCTGGACTCTGACCTGGACCCTGAGCTGGACTCTGACCTGGACTCTGACCTGGACCCTGACCTGGACTCTGACCTGGACCCTGACCTGGACTCTGACCAGGACTGGTTTCAGGTCACATATGTCGTCTGTACTCACTTGACCTGTTTCACTCTAAACGGGTCAGATATAAGCACAGAAGCTAACGCTAGCTTCTGCAGTTGTGGGTTTAAATGTTTCAGCTAATCTCTCTGTTCTTGTTACTGGACACACAAAAGCTCATTATGAGGCCTGCATTGATTTTCAGAGGGACGTGAACAATCACCTGCTGAATGAGAAAAGTTCAGAGTTTAATAGGTCCAGACCAGCGACCAGGTCCACTGCTAAACACTGAAACTCACTACGGCAGCTTCAGATCTACTGAACCGTCCGATCCGTTTCCCCCGATACAACGACACCGACAGGAAAAGTCATGCTTGGAGGTTATCGATGTCCCCGACAGAAGATCTGACGGTGAATTAATGTGACATTATGGCAAACTCAACGCTTTCAGTGTGTGTGATTTATTACAATCGAGCTTGGTGATCTGGAAGATATCTGATGATTTCTTTATATTTTATATCTCTGACTGTGCAGTTCACTAATTTAAAGGCTTTCCATAAAGACAAAGATGGTACCCTCCCTGATAGAAGAGCGGACGACCTTTGACCTGTTTCGTTTCATCTCTGCGTCTTTGCTGAACTATGTTGTAATAGGTCGGTCGTGGAGTCTTCCTCGCTGCCAGCTGGGTCTCGCAGTAGAGATGGTTCCCCTCTGTTGAATGCATACGGGGGGAAACGCTGCCTTAATGTGAAACAAACCTGCTGCACCTCTTCCTCTTCCTGACTGTGTGTGTGTGTGTGTGTGTGTGTGTGTGTGTGTGTGTGTGTGTGTGTGTGTGCGCGTACATGTGTGTGTTGCAGGGTTGTGTCCTTCCAGCTGCAGGAGATAACAGCTGACAGCAGGTCAGTAACACATACACTCTCTCTTTCCCCTGGGTTTGGACTGACAGGCTTATTGGACAGTGACGCTAAATCTCTTGTTCATGGTGTTCAGTACGTGTACTGCGAGTACATTTTACTTCAGAGTACAGCCTGTTGGTGAACATGTGGGCGTGTAAATAAGAGGAAATATCAGTACATGGTGTTACATTACTTAAAGCTTTAAAGCTGCAGGTGAGAGGTGAGGGAGTCTGTGTCAAAGCATAAGTCAGCACAAAGTAACAGCAGAGAAATGTTATCAAAGTCTTTTGAAGAGGATCAGCAGGTGGACTAGGTACTGGGTTCACACTGGGTTTCTGGTGCCGTGGAGCAGAAGAAAGAGGTCTGAGCAGCTGGTCGGCCTCTCTGGACTGAGGCTGTGCAGAGGTTGAGCTCAGGTGAGCTCAGGTGAGCTCTGGTCCAGAGGACTTTCTGGATGTAGTTGATATGTGGCTTCACTCTGCTGGTAGAGCTCAGAGTCCAGCATCCCCAGAGCTCCAAGTCATTAGCAGGACAGTTGCAGATGCAGATTCAGGTCTGATCACTTGGTGACACCTGGTGGCCACTGTGGAGAACTGCAACAAGGCAGACTTTGCTGATATCTTATTGAATATAACTTTACTAATGTTAGAGTTACAGAATGGAAGTGACATAACTCATATGAACAACAAGAAACTAAACAAAGTCATGATAATGATAATATGAAACTCAAATAAAGATGTCAAACTCTTTTGTCATATGTATTTAAAACACTGGACACAGTACTGAACATGAGCTGCCACCTGAAAAACATTCCTCATTCATCAAAGAGTCAGAGCTGAGGGAGTATAAATACACAAACTATCTGTAAGTGGTACCAAATCAAAAGTACAGACATCAGTAGGTGAGTGGCTGTAAATCTTTGATGTCATCCTTATTTGATCTGCCGCCACCGACTTTGTTTTGAAGGAGGGGTCGGTGGGCTGTCGAGTGTGCTCATTGGACAGCGTGTCCTCTGAAGCTCCTCCCTGACGGCAGTTTCCACAGGTGTGCTGTTGGCTGTTTATTGGTTGGCTGCAGAGCAGGATTTATACCTGCTGTCTAAATGTTTGTCACACTAGTTTGGACTTGAGTTGCACAGAAATCTTAACAAGAGAGCTGTGACCCACAGCGTCCAATCAGCTCTCAGAGATGGACAGTGACATCAGCGAGTTGTCACGACGACGATGATCATGATGACCATGAAGGTTTGACGATGGGTGTGTGTTCAGGTGTAAACAACAGGTTACTGTGTGTGTTAGTGTGTGTGTTACTGTGTGTGTGTGTTACTGTGTGTGTGTAACTGTGTGTGTGTTACTGTGTGTGTGTGTTACTGTGTGTGTGTAACTGTGTGTGTGTTACTGTGTGTGTGTAACTGCGTGTGTGTTACTGTGTGTGTGTTACTGTGTGTGTGTGTTAAGGTGTGTGTGTTACTGCGTGTGTGTTACTGTGTGTGTGTTACTGCGCGTGTGTTAAGGTGTGTGTGGTCCTGTGTGTGTGTTACTGCGCGTGTGTTACTGCGCGTGTGTTAAGGTGTGTGTGTTACTGCGCGCGTGTTAAGGTGTGTGTGTTACTGTGTGTGTTACTGCGTGTGTGTTACTGTGTGTGTGTAACTGTGTGTGTTACTGTGTGTGTGTTAAGGTGTGTGTTAAGGTGTGTGTTACTGCGTGTGTGTTACTGCGTGTGTGTAACTGTGTGTGTGTTACTGCGTGTGTGTTAAGGTGTGTGTAACTGTGTGTGTGTTACTGCGTGTGTGTAACTGTGTGTGTGTTACTGCGTGTGTGTTAAGGTGTGTGTAACTGTGTGTGTGTTACTGCGTGTGTGTAACTGTGTGTGTGTTACTGCGTGTGTGTTAAGGTGTGTGTAACTGTGTGTGTGTTACTGCGTGTGTGTAACTGTGTGTGTGTTACTGCGTGTGTGTAACTGTGTGTGTGTTACTGTGTGTGTGTGTGTCCTGCAGGTCTGCTGAAGTCCACACTGACAGTCATGGCTTCCACCTGGTGGCTCCTGAGCAGTGAGTACCTTCATCTTGGTCATGTTCATGTTCTGTACTGGTAACCAGTGTAACCAGTGTGACTCCATGGTTGAGTAGTTTTCAGTAGCTCAGCTCTTTTATTGATCGAACAGAGCGTCTCAACAGCTTTGGTCTGAAATCAAACTGCTCAGGAAGTGACATCACCGCTACACAGGAAGTGTACGCGGAGCCAACAGAAGCACTTCCAGGTAGCGGTGATGTCATGTCACAACACACCAGCTCCAGTTTACTGGATGGAAATATGACAGAGGAGCTGATCCTGATCCAGATCTACGACTGTCACAGTCAAGTGTGCCACACACACATAGACACATATACAGGCACACACACACTCTAACACACACACACACACAGTCACACACATAGACACATATACAGGCACACACACACTCTTAACACACACACACAGTCACACACATAGACACATATACAGGCACACACACACTCTAACACACACACACACACACAGTCACACACATAGACACATATACAGGCACACACACACTCTAACACACACACACACACACAGTCACACACAGCTGATGAATGAAGACGAACCCTTCAGATCTTCATGACTTTAACATTTTTAGCTCCACTACAGTAAAACTCTGAGAACTGATCAGTCCTGATGAGTCTGACGAGGAAACTGTTTGTGTTTCAGTCTGCGGTACAAGCAGCCCAGCATCGTGCGGGGGTGAGTATCACTGACGATGGTTCCTCCTGTCGCTGTTGTTTTGTTTGTTGACGTCAGTCTGTGTCTTTAACCACAGTCGTACCGATGTGGTATCGGTGACACCGTGGTTGGCTCCTGTTGTCTGGGAGGGAACCTTTAACCCGGTTCTACTGGATGGCATCTACAAACCGCAGAACGTCAGCATCGCAGCCACAGTGTTTGCGGTCGGAAAGTAAGTATGAAACGACGGCGCTGTGGTTTCTAACGCAGCATTTCTAGCCTGTACTTTGACGTGGAGGTGACGCCTGTGGCCCTCTGGACAGGTACATCATGTTCCTGAAAAACTTCCTTGAGACAGCAGAGCAGCACTTCTTTGTTGGTTTCAAGGTGCACGTATACGTGTTCACCGACCGACCGCAGGAGGTGCCTGAAGTCAAAATGGCCACTGGCAGACAGGTAAACGGACAAAGCAAATGAAGACATGCTGTTACCGAACAGAGCAGCAGCTTCAACTGATAATGAGGAAAAGCAGATTGACGATATTTCCAGATGTTTGAGATCCAATTATTACTTCCTTGTCTCCGTCCAGGTGACGGTGCGTTCGGTTCCCAGCTCGAACCGATGGCAGGAGATCTCTGCTCGAAGGATGGAGCTCATCCAGACGCTGATAGAGGAGACACTTCACAGCCAAACTGACTACATCTTCTGTCTGGACGTCGACTCTCAGTTCCACGGTCGCTGGGGGACCGAGTCACTGGGTGGACTGGTCGCTGTGATACATCCAGGTCAGTAGACAACGCCGAAGTCCACCATCCTTATCCAGTCTGAATCTCATAAATGGTGCATGTATCCCTGCCCAAACCACTGCAAAACATCCTGAACATGGACCCAGAGCTGCATGAACTGATGCTGGAGCTGAACTCTGACAGCTGATGGTATGAAGGACCTGTGGTAGCTCCTTCTTACAGGGTGGATGCAGCAGTCTGTTACTGAAGGAGCTGCTGAGGCCCCCACTGTGTCATGCAGGGGGTGGGAGGGGTTGTCCATGATGGATGTCAGCTTGGCTAACATCCCCCCCTCACCTACATCCTCAGTGGTGTCCAGAGGACAGTCCAGGACAGAACCAGGTCTCTTTCTGTCCCTCTCAGAGCTTCCACAGCCCCAGCAGACCACTGAGTAAAAGACTGCAGATGCAACCACAGAGTCATAAGTTTTTACCAGTGTCCTGTTAGTGAGGTAGTCGATGGTCCATGCAGCCAGGTGACAGTCTACTCCAGCTCCTTCCAGCTCCCCCCTCAGCAGTGATGATGATTGTGTTGAAAGCACTGGAGAAGTCAAAAAACATGACCCACACTGTGTTACCAAGAGTGTTTTAAGACAGCTCACAGGAAACTAGAGAAAGCTTGATATAAAGCTTGATACACGGTGTCACCAACAAGTCATGCTAATGCTAATACAAAGTCCTGGGGAAGGCTGCCCGTGCTGCTACAGTTTTGTAGCAGTTTGATTTGCTCACTTAGTTTCCACCTCAAATGATTAAGAGAGGAAATTGTTACCTTAAAGGCTGTGCTCACAGTGTAGGGTACTACTTATACTGCTTGTAGCTAATGCTTTTATTTTGAAGGCAACTTCACATCCTCTTCTGTGGTTATTTTCGACCTTGATTGATCTGTTGTAGAAGTGTCTGTCAGACAGTCTGTCGGATATCTACAGCTACAGCTTTTTCTAGATTAGCTCTGCCGGCTAGCATCAGTTTACATTCGACTTATTCTCAATAAAGTTAAGTTGTTGATTGGCCAAATATGGATGAAAATCTAATGTTACTTTTCGTTTTGATCAGTTATTTGTTCCATGAATAGTTACACAATAACAGACCAAAGTATGTCCAGTTTGTTTAGTTTGGCTGCAACAGAAGCAGCCGTACCTGTCCAGGTGAAGTTCAGGTTGTGCATCAGGCTGTTTGTGATCTCACCTTATATTTCGGTATATTCCTCGTGTTCTTTCCTACCTGTGTTTGCAGGTTACTACACGGATGACCGTAGCAGGTTCCCCTACGAGCGGAGGCCCCAATCCAGAGCCTATATGGCTCCTGGGGAGGGGGACTTCTACTACTGTGGGGGGGCATTTGGAGGCCTTATGCAGGAAGTACACCTGCTTGCGAAAACCTGCCGCTTCAATTTCGAGGCTGATGCCAAGGAAAATATTGAGGCTGCCTGGCAGGAGGAGAGCCACCTGAACAGGTAGGCAGGAGGAGAGTCACCTGAACAGGTAGGCAGGAGGAGAGTCACCTGAACAGGTAGGCAGGAGGAGAGCCACGTGAACAGGTAGGCAGGAGGAGAGTCACCTGAACAGGTAGGCAGGAGGAGAGTCACCTGAACAGGTAGGCAGGAGGAGAGTCACCTGAACAGGTAGGCAGGAGGAGAGCCACGTGAACAGGTAGGCAGGAGGAGAGTCACCTGAACAGGAAGGCAGGAGGAGAGTCACCTGAACAGGAAGTCAAGTCAAGCAATTGTTTTACTTAGTCGAGAGAGAGAGGGAGGTTAGATAGAGATCTATACTAGGCCCTTTCAGTAAGCACCTGAAAAGATGTGCAGAGTCACCTGAATAGATTGTTCAGGTTGTTTTTACATTTGTTGATGACTGTACTTCCTGTTCCCGTGTGTTTAGGTACATGTGGCTCAACAAACCCAGCAAGGTGCTGTCACCTGAGTACCTGTGGCAGGACTTCAAATCCAGAAACCCTGAGATTCACATCGTCAGATTCTCTGGAGTTGTCAAGAACTACGCTCAGATCCGGCCCAACGTGTGAGAGTCCGGACTGAAGTGGACTGGACTGAAACGGACTAGATTGGATTGGACTGGACTGGATGAGCTGAAACCGCCGATGCCATGGTTTGGAAAGCCTGACCATACCTCTGTACACCTCTAGGACTGATTTAGACCTGTCTCTCACACCTGCACCTGCTCACAATCCACCTCTTCTGGTTGACAGCCACAGAGCTGAAATCTTAATGATTACCAGACTGGACACCACAGAATTACAGACTAAAGAAGAGAGTTTTCTGTTGTTAGAGCCTGTCCTGACCCATCCTGTCCCCCTTCCACACACAGGTCCTTTAGATAACCTTGTATCACTTCTGCTGAGCATGTGCGACTCTCATTAACTCACAACAACCATCAGGCTGTGGACGTCGGGTTAGGTTCGATATGTTTTTCAGTCATCTGTCCATGTTCTGTTCTTCTGAGGCACATAACTCTGAAACTCAGGTGAGCGACACTCAGCACAGTTCTTGAATGCATCCCGTGTTACGCTCTGGAATGTCTGAAGCTGCTGTTTATCTCGTCTACACGCCCGGTGTAGACGAGATACCGACACAAACATGCTGCCAGTGAGGATAGTGTTAGCAGGAATAAGCAATAAGGAATAGCCATAATGAACAAATGAGTCTAGTTATGCTAATGATACCTGACTATCATCAGGTCTCGCATCATGCATGACCGCTACGAGCTACACTCCCCAAAGTGCAACCTCCACCTGTGCTGCCTGCAGAGCCCAAACACAACAACTTCATTCTAATCAAACCCTGAGTCTGACTGTTTCACCATGTCCAAATCTTTTCCTTGAAAACAGTGTTTAAACAGACAGACAATTAAAGCAGGGAAGCTTAATCGAGTGAAAGCTAGCTCATGCGGTAGCCACAGGCTAGCCTCAGCTAAAGCTACAAGAAAATGTGCCTTTTTCTTGCTATGAATGAAAAACATCGTGTGAATCACCAACATGTTTGTACGTCCACAAAACTTAATAAAGCATCAGCTAAAGTCATGATGGTCCAGCTAAAACTGACTAGCTTAGCAGAGTAACCGAAGCTGCCATCCCAGATCTTGACTCTACTGGAAGTCACATGACTTAAACAAACAGGACAAATGTAAAAAAGATCTTATGAAGTCAAAGAGCTTCAGTTTATTCACTCAGTGACGTTTCAGCCTCTGACATCACTTCCTGTCTTCCTCTCTGGTGTTTGTGTGTTTGATTAATGTAATAAAATAATGTTTGTTAAATGAAAATAATTTGTTCTGCCTCAGTAATAATTTATGAATCATGCCTTTATCAAGTTTAATTAACACAACATAATTATATGTTAAGAATATATGAGAGGTGTTAATAAAGACTAAAAACAATAAATAAAGACGGAAGACTATAAAAAAATATATTGCCAATAGAAAACATTGAGAAATGTTGAAGTTTCACATGGTTGTCGTGGATAAATGAAGTACAGTGTTTGCTCTGTTACACAGTAGATGGATCCAGTATTTACATGGAAACAACACAGCAGCTGCACAAACCCAGCTGAAAATCATCATTCAAACTCAAATGTACAGCTAAAATGAAATAAATGGCAGAAAACTTCAGAATATTTAAGCCTGAGAAAACAGTAAAATATAAACCGAAGAGCAGACGGTGATAAAACATCTGTGTTCACAGGAAGTCTTAACTTTGAAAAGTGAAGGAAACTATCAAATCACTTTTTCTCAAATCCAGAAGAGTTTCATGCTTTAATATTCTGAGTCGAGTGCCTGAACTGAGTTTGTTAAATGTCCAATCAGATCACAGATTCACTCCTTCTCCAGGTAAAGCTGATCACTGACAGGTGACCGGAGGCAGGAGACGTCATGTGAAGCAGAGGTTCGTAGCTCTTCAGCTTCAAACAGCTGCTGGTATTCTGAAACCATAATGTCTGAACTGAGCGTGTGCTGGTGTCTCCGGCAGTGATTATCAGCTGAAACTGTGGCTGCTTGGCTTCACAGAGCTTTATAGTTTCAGCTCATTGTTCATGTGTCATAGCGTCGTTTCAGGGAAAAAGCTGAAAGAAGTCACTGCTCAGCCAGTGTCCTCCAGAGCTGCGGGGGTTTCTGAGCAGAGCTCCGGTGTGTTGTCCAGTTAAATTAGTCGTCAGGTTTCTGCTCCCCCCTCGTCAAAGACTGAAACATTGATGCAAGTTGGTGGAAACGATCTTGATGTTGGTTTGTGTCTTGAGCGGTACTCCTTCAAAGGCCTGTTGATCCAGGTCTGCGTTCAGTCCTGAAGAGCTGCGGTGGTTTATGTTTGAGTCACAGGTTTAGATTAGCATCATTAGCTTTTCAGCAAACTTCCCATCATGGACTGTCGATCTACATCTCTATAAAAAAAAATCTATAAACTGACCCACAGCTGTTCGTAGAGATGAAAGGTGAGGCCGTTCAGGTTTTTATCAGTTAGTGTCAACATGTATTTGTTATTCACGGTGAAGGACCACACCAGGAAGTGTGTGATGGTTTTCTGGAGTTATGGCGGTAACTGTATGGACGGTGCCGTCTGAAATAAAGTTCAGATTAATATAAACGTGTTTATTCAGCCAACAGTTAGTGTCTCTTCTGATTACAACTGTTTTAATGGTTTTGTCAGACTACCCCATGCCAGCATTTGACTCTCATAGCAGTGTTGTGGTAGATCTCGGAGCCCACTAACAAGATAAAATACTGTAGATAAATAGCTGTTCGGTGAGAGTCAGAATAATTTCAGACCTGTGATATTAGAGATGTCCAGCTTTAATGGTAGAAGGAGGTAAAACGCCTCCACATCATCCTTTACAATGACAACAAACATGTCGGGTATCCCTCAGACATCGGCCCCGTTTGCAAACAGCAAACATGGAAAAAGGCAGTAAAACACGGAGCTCTTCATGCGGCTATGATTCTTGATGTTTGAGGATTCATTCATTCATGCAGTTTGTGAATGAAACACGATGTTCAGAAGGGCTCCTCTCTCCTCCTGATGAACACAGATGCAGCCGATAGATGGAAAACAGCTGCTGAGGCTTTCCAGACTAAATGAATTTGTGTCAGTTATTTATGATTTACAGTCAGATACAGATGCAGTCAGAGTGGGAAGAGCTCAGACACTCAGACCTCAGATCTGTTTCTTACTGTAATGTGCTGCTAAACACTGATGAATAAAGTCATCTGCACAGAGTAAATCTGGTAATCCAAAAACAGTCGACTACAGCCCAGTAGCTATGGTATTACGATGTGGTTACTAGGATACTGACAGAAGCTGCTAATGTGTGGTTGCTAGGATACAGACAGAAGATGCTTTAGTGCTGATGTGGTTGCTAGGATACTGACAGAAGTTGCTTTAGTGGTGATGTGGTTGCTAGGATACAGACAGAAGTTGCTTTAGTGTTGATGTGGTTACTAGGATACTGACAGAAGTTGCTAATGTGTGGTTGCTAGGATACAGACAGAAGTTGTTGAAGTGCTGATGTGGTTGCTAGGATACAGACAGAAGTTGCTTTAGTGCTGATGTGGTTGCTAGGATACAGACAGAAGTTGCTTTAGTGTTGATGTGGTTACTAGGATACTGACAGAAGTTGCTAATGTGTGGTTGCTAGGATACAGACAGAAGTTGTTGAAGTGCTGATGTGGTTGCTAGGATACAGACAGAAGTTGCTTTAGTGTTGATGTGGTTGCTAGGATACTGACAGAAGTTGCTTTAGTGGTGATGTGGTTGCTAGGATACTGACAGAAGTTGTTGAAGTGCTGATGTGGTTGCTAGGTTACTGACAGAAGTTGCTTTAGTGGTGATGTGGTTGCTAGGATACAGACTGAAGTTGCATTAGTGTTGTTGTGGTTGCAGCGGTTTGTTTTCACCTGCAGTACCTTCCAACACAATTTGTTTAATTGACACAAGCGGACAATTACAGCACCACGATAGTGGTATTTTTTGTGTCTAGGTGCCTCTACAGTTTCAGGCTGTAGTTCATTTGATGAAAAGATGAAAGATGGTTTTCAGGCCCCTCCAAACCTCTCTGGTGTTGTTCCCCTGCAGGCGCTCCTCCAGCTTCCTCCTGTAGCTCTCCTTGCCTCTCCTGATCTCTCCTTTCAGCTCCCTCTGCACCCTCTTTAACTCTGTTGTAATGGTTGGCCGTTGTTTACTCACCAAAGGTATGTAAGTAGGTTGCAGATGAACCAGGTTGTGATCAGATCGGCCCAGTGGGGGGAGGGGTGAGGAGCTGTAAGCATCCTTGGTGTTTGCATACAGTAAGTCCAGTGTTTTATTGTCTCTGGTGTGACATTTGACATACTGGGTGAAGGTGGGGAGAGTTGAAGACAGGATAACCTTTGATCAGTTGGTCGCTTCCAGGTTGACAGAAGGGAACCGTTGTTGCCTCTGATTGGCTATTGTAGCAGGGACCACAGCAGCATCAGATAACTAGTGTGTTTGTGTGTGTGTGAGAGAGAGAAAGAAAGACAGATGAGATAAGACTTTATTAATACCCAGCCGGGGAAATTCGGATGTTACAGGCAGCAGCAATAGCTGTAGGAAAATAACAACAGAATAGAGAAATACAAAATAAAAGCTGACTATATATTTGTACAACTATAAAAAATATGTGAAAAAAAGTATATATATATTTTACATATATAAAAGGGAGACAGAGTGATGCAGCTGGAGATATTAAATGTGTGTATGATGTTTTTTGTGTCAGGCTGACACTGAATTGAGGACTGAGATGCAGAGTTTCAGCAATACACAGAGATTTATTATACTGTGTACAAAGATCTCTTCGTAGAGTGGAACCAAACAGGCTATGAAATGTTAATGTAGTGCCCTGCTAATTTTTTG
>NC_055674.1:235000-245000 GCF_017976325.1 Chelmon rostratus
ATTTTTATTTATATGGTGGGAAAGACAAACGGCCTCAGGACACCTTCCATATAGAGCAGGCCGGGACCAGAGACACAAACGGTCCCCCATGAGCAAGCACTTGGCGACAGTGTCGAGGAAGAAACTTCTATCTTTGGATGGTCGCTGATTTTTCACACCTGTGAGCTCGTGTTGCTACCCAGACTCCCGTGTGCCGAGCAAACAGCCAGACACAACTCAAGAGTCCCGTTTTTCTGCTGCCACCTGAACGCAGCTTGTCAGGGAACCGAAAGTTAGACTTTTTTAAAGCAGAGGAAAAAGACGTTTCTCCACAGACACTGACTTTGCTGTTGTCGTCCTCTCAGGTGTGTGTCTCCATGGCGACGGGTATGCGTGTGTTACTGAGTGCGTGGGTTGGCGTGTGCATGGCACTGAACCTCGACACGTCGTTCCCGCTGCTGAAGACCGGCGGAGACGGAAGTCTGTTCGGACTGTCTGTCGCTCTGCACCAAGACCTGAAGACAGACAGTTACCTGTGAGTTCATAGTGTTGCACACCTGTCTGTCTGTCACCTGTCTGTCCGACACCTGTCTGTTACCTGTCTGTCTGACACCTGTCTGTCTGACACCTGTCTGTCTGTCTCCTCTCTGTCACCTGTCTGTCCGACACCTGTCTGACACCTGTCTGTCTGTCTCCTCTCTGTCACCTGTCTGTCCGACACCTGTCTGACACCTGTCTGTCTGTCTCCTGTCTGACACCTGTCTGTTACCTGTCTGTCTGACACCTGTCTGTCTGTCACCTGTCTGTCTGTCACCTGTCTGTCTGACACCTGTCTGTCTGTCTCCTGTCTGTCACCTGTCTGTCCGACACCTGTCTGTTACCTGTCTGTCTGACACCTGTCTGTTACCTGTCTGTCTGTCACCTGTCTGTCTGACACCTGTCTGTCACCTGTCTGTCTGTCACCTGTCTGTCTGACACCTGTCTGACACCTGTCTGACACCTGTCTGTCTGACACCTGTCTGTCCGACACCTGTCTGTTACCTGTCTGTCTGACACCTGTCTGTCACCTGTCTGTCACCTGTCTGACACCTGTCTGTCTGTTAGTTGTGAGGATACACTCGGGTTGGGTTCAGGTCTCAGTTTTAGGTCAGTGCTGTCTGTCTGTCTGTCTCTCTGTGTCCAGGTAAATGATTGACTGTCATTGCTCTGACTTCCTGTTTGTGTGTGGCTTGTACTTTGTCTCCACCAGTAAAAACTCTGTGGTTGTTGTGCTGCAGTAAACTAACGGATTTGTGAAACCACGACTTCCTGCAGTGCTGCAGTCGCACTGAACCACAGTGACAAACCGACAAACACGATGACGCTGCAGTGTCGTTTAGACCAGAGAGACGTTTCGTCCGTGTGAACGTGGAAGTTAGAAATCATCAAACTGTGTCGCTTCTGTCATCAGATAACACACACACACATTCACACACACGCATTCAAACGCATTCACACACACTCACATTCACACACACACACACACTCACACACATTCACACACACACACACACACACACATTCACACACGTTCACACACACACTAATCTAAAGCGTATGGAGGAGGATCTACAGGTCACTGAGGAGGTTCAGTGTGTGTGAATTCCTCGTGTGTAACAGGGTAAAAATATTTTTCATTTACAGAACTCCTCGTGCATTATTACACACACACACACACACACACACAGTCAGGTGAATGCCCTGCAGTGTTAATAATGTGTTTGGATTCTCCTGACTCTGAGAAAACAACAGGTACAGCAGGAGGCTGAAGTTAAAGAGGTTCAAGGGGTCGTTGAGGAAGTTCCAGGGTTATTATGAAAGATACTGAGGTCCTTGAATCCCTTTATGGAGGTTCAAGGTGTCCAAGCAGATCCAGGAGTCCATGGTAAAGTATTAAGGAGGATCTTAAAGAGATTCTAGATGTGCTTGAATAGGTTCCATTAGTCTTGAGAGCTGTAGGGGTCCTTGACTAGCTGTTTGTGCTCCTCATGGAGACTCCAGGACCAAATGAGAAAGTTTTCTGGGACCTTGATAAAGTTGCACAATTCCTTAGATGGGTTCCAGGACTCGTGGGGGGGGGGGGGGGGTTCTTAGGGTGTCTGGGGAACTTCTATGGGTCACTGAATTGGTTCCAGGACTCCTGGAGCAGGTTCCAGGAGTCACTGAGGGATTTCTATGGGTCCTTGAGGTGGAATCGTATGGTCTCCTCTTGGTGGCGACTAATAAACTACATGTTCGTTTACTGTCAGCAGAGAGTTTGAGCAGCTGCTTTTTTATCTGATGCTGACAGGTCACATGATCTCAGGGTCACTTCCCCCACCCCACCCACCGATAAGAAACCGTGCTCTAACACTGAAACTGCAGCTCAGGAAGTATAATGTTGCCATGGAGACATTGAGTTAGCTGTGAGCTACAAAATGTTTTTTAGTCTGTGTTTGTTCACATTGAGTCAAAGTGTCTTAATAACATTCTGCTGCTGCTGAATTAGCTGTTAGCAGCTCCTGTTAGCAGCCCCTGTTAGCAGCCCCTGTTAGCAGCTCCTGTTAGCAGCTCCTGTTAGCGGCCCCTGCTAGCTGCTCCTGTTAGCACCTCCTGTTAGCAGCACCTGTTAGCAGCCCCTGTTAGCAGCTCCCATTAGTGGCCCCTGTTAGCAGCTCCCGTTAGCAGCCCCTGTAAGGAGCTCTTGTTAGCAGCCCTGTAAGGAGCTCTTGTTTGCACCTCCTGTTATCAGCCCCTGTTAGCAGCCCCCGTTAGCAGCTCCTATTAGCAGCTCCTGTAAGGAGCTCTTGTTAGCAGCTCCTGTTAGCGGCCCCTGTTAGCAGCTCCTGTTAGCAGCCCCTGTAAGGAGCTCTTGTTAGCACCTCCTGTTAGCACCACCTGTTAGCAGCTCCTGCTAGCAGCTCCTGTTAGCAACACCTGTTAGCAGCCCCTGTTAGCAGCTCCTGTTAGCAGCCCCTGTAAGGAGCTCTTGTTAGCAGCTCCTGTTAGCAGCACCTGTTAGCAGCTCCTGTTAGCAGCCCCTGTTAGCAGCCTCTGTAAGGAGCTCTTGTTAGCACCTCCTGTTAGCAGCCCCTGTTAGCAGCACCTGTTAACAGCTCCTGTTAGCAGCTCCTGTTAACAGCTCACTGTGATACTGAAGAAAAACTTAAAAACATGATGATTCTCAGTCCTGCAGACTCTTCTCTGGTTTCTCAGTGGATTTCTGGAGGTTTATTCTGGATCATAAAAGATAATGATCTCCACAGGAAGTGATGTCACACTGAATGACATTGACACATGTCTTCATTCAGTTCTGACTCAGAGAAGAAGAAGTGCTCCAGCTGGTTGAAATACCTGAACTAAAGAACATGTTGCTGAGCCGTCCAATCAGCAGCCAAGCTGCATTAACTAACTTCCTGTTGGAAGCACCTGCCACACTTGTCCCTTTCACCCCCCTCCCCCAAGAGAGACTAGAGGTCACTCAGAGGTCAGTCAGCCGTCTGTCTCTACAGTCACCATGACGACTGTCTCTTTATGTTCTCTAATTGGATTGGCTGCAAATGGACCACACACACATACACACACAGTAACCTTGTTTCCACGGGGAGTTCAGGGGTCAGGAGGTCAACGTGTCCTGTGATTGGCTCATCTCATCAGATGCCTCTCCCTCTGTCACTGGCTGAACATCTAGACCTGATCGATGATTAAGACAGAGAAGGTTTTTGGGGTCCTTGACAAAGTTTTAAATTTATGTAAAAAGGCTCCAGGTATGTTCTAGTAAGTTTTAAAGCTCCTTGAGGAGGTTCCAGGAGTCCTTGAAGAGTTCAAACATCTGCCTGTTGTCAGGTCACATGATGTCTGGTCCCGTCAGACAGGAAGTTACAGCTTACCTGACACCTGTGAGCCATCACCATGGTAACACGTCTGAGGTGAGATCAGATCTGAGGTCAAAGGTCACACAGAGACCTGGATCAAAAGCTGTGTGTTCAGCTGGCAGACTGATCGAGGTGTGTGTGTGTGTGTGTGTGTGTGTGTGTGTGTGTGTGTGTGTGTGTGTGTGTGTGTGTGTGCGTGTGTGCGCACAGGCCTGAACCCAGGACAGGAAATGAAACATATTGAGGGAGCATTACACACACACACACACACACAGACCAGATGTGTTAATTCTCAGCTGTTCGGACTCTTCTGTTCCAGTTCAGTAGAGACCATTACAGTGCACTCAGTCCAGTCCAGTTTGGTGGGGGAGACATGATGAGTGTGTCAGTGTGTCCACTGAGTCCGGTGTCCAGTGGAGGAGGAATAGAAAGAACAGGGTTCATACGAAGCATAAAATCAGGTGAAATCCAGCTTTTCTAAAGAAGCACAGCAGGTTTCAGTCCTGCGTCAGGAAGTCAGAGCTCGTTAAAGAGAGACATCAGTTTTCAGCTTTCTCTGAAAAACATGGCGTCATGGTGTGTGTGTCTTGAGTGTCTCTGTGTGTGTGCCTGTGTCTGTCTGTGTGTTTCTGTCTGTGTGTGTGTGTGTCTGTGTCTCTGTGTGTGTGCCTGTGTCTGTCTGTGTGTGTCTGTCTGTGTGTGTGTGTGTCTGTGTCTCTGTGTGTGTGCCTGTGTCTGTCTGTGTGTTTCTGTCTGTGTGTGTGTCTGTGTGTGTGTGTGTCTGTCTATGTGTGTGTGTGTGTGTGTGTGTGTGTGTGTGTGTGTGTGCACCCTGGATGTCCTTCAGACTCAGACATCTCTTCATGTATTCCAGGAACATCAGAACTCAAAACCTTTTTTAAGCTGTTGGGGTCTTCCAGGACATTCCAGGCATTTGTAAACGGCTCCAGGGTCATTCAGTACATTTCAAGGTGTCACTGAAGGAGTTGGATGCCTCAGAAGGCTCCTGGCGTCCTTCAAGACTTTCTAATGGTCTTTGAATGAAATCAAGGTTGCTGGAGAGGACTCCAGGAGTACTTCAAGGCCTTCCAGGGGTCCTGGGTGAAGGAGTTCCATGATGCTTTAAAAGACTTCTTACCTTCTTCAGGACATTCCATTGGTCCTTTCTTAAGTTCCAGGATGGTTGACGGGGCTCTTGGAGTCATTCAAGGCATTCCAGGAAACCTTGAAGGATTTCAAGGATATGTCATCTTGCTCTACAGGTAACAGTCCCTCTCCCCTGTCTCACCTTTTTCAACCTGACAGGCTATTGGTCGGAGCACCCAGGGAGAGGGCAGAGCCTAATGTTCCAGCCAATCGAACAGGAGGAGTGTACAGCTGCCCAATCACTACTGACCAATCAGACTGCAGCAGGATGATGCTCATAGACCCAGGTGAGACTCCGTCTGTGAGATCCATGATGACTGAGGAGAAGCCTGAGCCGACTCACCTGTAGAGACACACTGTTTACTTTCATACACCACAGTTACGCTGAGAGACTCAGTAACCGGCGTTGGAAAGAAACTACGTACAGTTACTCAAGTACTGTGCTTAAATACAAATCTGTGGTACTTGTACTTAATTTGAGTAATTCCATTTAATGCAATTTCTATTTCTACTGACAGCTTTAGTTACTAGTTACTCTTCAGATTCCTTCCTGTCCAGTGGAAAGCTTGTATCTCCAGATGTGCTGCTGTTGAATGTTTGTGATAAACTGAAGGATGAAGTTTTCCTTCATGTCTTCTTCAGCTAAATAAACTGTTTAAAAGCCTCTTGGATCAGCTGAAAATGCTTCGTCACACAGCTGAAAACAGGCTGTTTTTCTGAGATACGAGGTTCTCACAGGACAAACATATGATGATCTTATAGAATATGAAGCATCGCTGCAGATTAAACCAGCCGACAGGATATAAAGTAGTTCAAATGAGCTCAAGCTGAAACATCCACATTAATGCAGCAGGGATATTAATCCACAAACATCAGACAATTTACTGTTACACCAGTACTCTGAGTACTTTAACTACACTCAGCTGATAGTACGTGCATACTTTACTTGAGCAGAGTTTGGATTGCAGGACTTTCAGTGTTTTATTGGTACTTTTTCTTCCTCCTCTGCCCTCGAACTCGTCTCAAAGTGTGTTTCTGAATGCTTGAACAGGATCAGATTGGTTCGTCTCTGCAGGACGTGCAGTGGTTGGTCAGAACGCAGCGAAACAAAAGCTGCTGAACACAACATTTAACCTTCAGGACGTCACAATGACTCCGGAACTGATTCATCAATATTCTCTGTGTGCAACGTGTAACCGCGACACATCGACGAGTAAAGGACGGACGTCTCATCATGTTTCCTTTGAATGAAGGAAATAAAAGCCTTTGATGAATGTGATTGGTCTGGAATGGTTCAGGTGTGTCAGAACTCAGGACTCGCTGCAGCTGCAGCTTTCAGGGTAACAGCATAGATTTGTCCTGGGATGTTATCTCTGTCCTGGTGCATTATGGGTAGTCCATCCCTCAGCCGGCAGTGACAGCTGCTGTCTGTCTGTTTCCCCTGAGAGCTTTTATCTCCCTCCCAAACACAACACACACTCTCACACATGATAAAGCTTTGTCCTGAGTGGGCTGTAATCAGTGGTCACCACAGCAACGGCCAATCAGAGGAGTTCATTTCTAGTGTCATGCTGGACAACAAGCGTCATTAGATATGAGGAAGCAAACAGCCTGCGGTGTGTCACTCACCTGTCCCGCCCTGTTTCAGATCTCAACCTGTCTGAGGACCTCGTTGAGGACATGTGGTTGGGCGTGTCAGTAGCCAGTCAGGGTCGACCTGGGGGGAGGGTCCTGGTGAGTCTGTGTTCTCATTGGCTGACCAAGCTTTCACTGTTCATAAATGTTTTGTTAGCATAGCTTAGCGTATCCCCGTTTTTAATTAATAACTGACTAAACTGGATGTGTGAGCTGCTAACAGACTTAACTTACCAGCTGGTTGACTATCCACCAAACCGACTGACTGACTGAGTAAGTGACTTATTTACTATCCAACTTACCAACTAACTACCTTAATTAACTAGTTTATTCTTATTTAACTAAAGCTTAACTGATTAACTGACTAAATAAAGATGTAAACTGACCGACCGTCTGTCTTGACTAAACACCTGGCTGACTAACTAACTGACAGCTCGTTGGTTCATCTGATTAACTCACAAGTTAACTAGTTTAGCCAACAAGTGACTCAGCGGTTGTTTAATGTACTGAGCTAATAAAGCTCTCACTAATTACCTAATTAATGACCCGACGGAGTGATTGACTAGTTGAATGTGTCTTTATCGACCTGCCTGACTAACTAACCCCCCCCCCCCCCCCCCCCCCACGTCTTTCCAGGCGTGTGGCCATCGCTTTGTTAAACTCTATGGAGCATTCAAACTCAGACACATGATTGGCCGCTGTTATCTCCGTGGAAACAACCTGCAGTTCGATGACACGGACATGCACTGGCAGAACCTGGACCAGCCGTGCAGGTAGGTCACATGACATACAGGTCACATGACACCTGACGCTTCAGTGAACGTGTGTTTTCTGTGCGTGTTTAGTCACCTGGGTGACGTTAGCAGTGAGGTCATGTGTAACATGGGGATTTCCGCCTCCATCACTCAGACTGAAGTCATTCTCGGCACACCTGGAAGCTACGAGTGGCAAGGTGAGTTTCTGTTCAGCATTAGTTTCTCTCAGTTGACTCAAATTCACACACTTTGTCTTTCGTGAATGCGTATTTTCTGAGTGTGTGTGTGTGTGTGTGTGTGTGTGTGTGTGTGTGTGTGTTGCAGGTAACGTCCATGTCTCCTGGATGAATCCAGACATGGTCTTTGACACCCAGAGGAGCTCCTTCCCCAACCTGCAGCACAGAAACATATATATAGGTGAACTGTCCCTTTAAATCTCACTTAAAGCACACTGATGTCGTTCAGTGTGACATCACATCCTGTGGAGATCATTATCTTTTATGATCCAGAATAAACCTCCAGAAATCCACCAAGAAACCAGAGAAGACTCTGCAGGACTGAGAATCTGTCCAGGAGTACACTGCTAACAGCAGCTGCTAACAGGTGCTGCTAGCAGGAGCTGCTAACAGCTAATTCAGTAACACACTAACTGTGTGTGTGTGTGTGTGTGTGTGTGTGTGTGTGCGCGCAGGATATTCAGTCACTCAGGCTCGTCGTCTTCTCTCTCAGGACGATGAAACCATAGTAACAGGTGATGGACTCCTCTACTTCCATTTGTTAAGTTCTGGAAAAGCTGGAATGATGTATTGATCAACTGATTGACGTATCAATTGATGTATTGATTGATGTATTGATTGATGTATTGATGGACAGGAGCTCCTAAGGACAGTAAAGAAGACGCTCGTGGCTCTGTGCTGTTGGCGATGAAACAGTCTGATAAACTGCTGATTCGTCAGACTCTGCGCGGTGAACAGATGGGCTCGTACTTTGGTAACGCCGTGGCAACCACCGACCTCAACAACGACGGGTAACGAAGGATTCACGGGTCACGTGCTGATAGACACCTGTGTCGTCTGCTTTTCGTGTCCCGACATGAAGAAATCTGATTCAGGAAACGACCACAGAGAGTCAAACGTTTTGTATCGAGGCTCACACTGTAAAAATACCTGCGGTGAAAACATTTTAGATCAAGTCAAAAAGTCTAATTTCAAGTCATTCTTGTGCAGCTTATAGTTGAATTATTGACCATTTAATAAGCTGAAGTCATGAATGACAGCAGTGCTCTTATAATAAACTGCACAGTGAAATCCTTCATGTATTCTGAATGCATGAAGGATGGACCACCACGTGGACCACCACTCAGTCATGTTCCCACCCGTTGGTCTGAGGTGTTCGGTCTGATCATCGTTCTGAAGCTGTACTTTATGAATTTTATAACCATCAAGATTGTTGTTGAATGGAACAGCTGTCATTCACATCGAACAAACAGAACTTTTTTTTTCTTTTGATGAAGACAAAGTGACATTTACCTCCATGAAGACGATCCAACCCAGTCTGAAAACACATCAAATCTGAATAAAACATCACGACACTTACAGGAAGTATAATTTTACGGTGCATGTAAAGAGAGACTCTCGGTTTTCTTTTCTCCTCCAGGTGGAATGACCTGCTGGTGGGCGCTCCTTTTTACTTCCATCGTCAGCAGGAGGCGGGCGGTGCTGTTTACGTTTACATGAACGCTGGAGGTTGGTTTGATTCTCAGCCCAGCGTGGTGCTGAGAGGACCAGCTGGATCAGCGTTTGGTATGTCCGTTACTGCTGCCGGAGACCTCAATCAAGACGGCTTCCAGGGTGAGGACACCATAATAATCTAATTCTGATGTTCGAAGAGACAGTGATGAAGAATCTAACATGTTTTTGTCTGCCAGACTTTGCAGTCGGAGCTCCTTTCCATGAAACAGGAAGTGTGATGATCTGGACAGGAAGCAGCGAGGGGGTCTCTACAGAACCGAGCCAGGTCGCACAGGAAAAACTCCTCTGTGTGATTACAGTCAGTGTGTAGATCTCCACTGTAACGCTCCTCTGTGTCTCTCTGCAGGTGATCCGGGGTAGCAGGGTCTCTCCCGGGTTCAGGACTTTCGGGTACTCTCTGTCTGGAGGTCTGGACGTTGATGGGAACAAATATCCGGACCTGCTGGTCGGCTCTCTGGATGACACTGTGGCTCTGCTCCGGTAAATACGTGTTACCATCAAACACATTTAAATCTTTATTTAAAATGTGCAGCATTCACATCAATCGCACATCTGCACATCCAAAGGGCCAGAAACTACCTGGAACTATTAGTAACTGTGAGTAGATCACAGTAACTCCTCGTAATACTTGTACCTGGTAACTTACTGTTCTGATTGGATTTATGTGCAACCATCAATAGCATCATAGCACTTCACTGGAAAGTCTCAGGTACGTCCTGTTTAGTCCTGAAAATCCTGAAGCTGCCATCAAAGACTGGATGATCTCTAGCTTCCTACAACTGAACAGTGAGAAGACTGAGGCTCTGCTTAACGGTCTCATGTTTGTCTCATTTCTTTATAT
>NC_055674.1:250000-265000 GCF_017976325.1 Chelmon rostratus
TTGTTTGGAGAAGAGAAGAATTTCTCAGACTGTTCATTTAAAGAGCATTAGTGGTGCTGAGTTTCCAGTCGGTCCACATGCAGATAAAAGCCTTGAACCGTGCAGGTTGAGGTAAAGTTCACAATGTTCTGGGCTCGTCCTGTCACGTCTTTACGTACTTCTTATCAACTTGTTGTGTTTCTGCCCACATTTTCTCTGCTTGTTTGTTCGGTTAACAGACGTATGATAACTCAGTCGAAGTTGTCCTGTGATGCTGACATCATGTTTCAAATCCGTCACATCTGTCCTGATGTTCAAGCCTCGCACAGCTGCTTTCAGTCCATTAATCCTGTTTGCTTCAAATTCCTGCCGGTCATTCTCCAGATCATCCTTTCAGCCTGATTTCCTCCCAGGCAGCAGCAGGTTTCACTTCATTTACATCAACCTGCAGAGACCTGCAGCGAGGTCGTTTCTGTTCTGTTAAGGTGAAGTCATCACCATGTGTCCCGATGCTGCGAACAGCAGACACTGCTGCTGCGTTCAGGGACCCTCTGGAGTCCCTCTGCACTGTCGACCTTTAATCAGTGGATCAAAAGACAGAAGGCAAATTATGAACAAACGCAGACAAAGACAAAAGTAGAACTGTTCATCTAATGAAAAGTGTTGTTGAGGTTCTTTCTGTGTGTTTGTGTTCTACAGAGTCCAATCCGAGACAAAGTGGAACCTCTGGTGTTCTCCCTGAATGTCTCTCTGTATGAGAAGCTTCCCAAGAAAAGAAACTCCGTTCAGGACCTGAAACGCCTCCCTGTGCTGAGCCAGACACCCCGACCAATCAGAACCCAGGTCAGAACCCAACAGAACCCTAGACAGAACCCATCAGAACCCTAGACAGAACCCATCAGAGCTTACGCGGAACCCATCAGAGCTCAGGTAAGAACCCATTAGAACCCAGTTCAGAACCCAGGTCAGAATCCATCAGAACCCAGCTCAGAACCCATCAGAACCCAGTTCAGAACGCATCAGAACCCAGGTCTTAACTTATTCAAGGTCAGAAACAAACAAAACTGTTGAAAACAAAGCAAACTGAATTCAGATAAGAAGTGAAGAGGACACAGCACTGTTTGAACTTTCCTTCACTGATGCTGGATTTCCTTATCAGATCCACATCCAGAAGGCCTGTGGTTCTGATAACCGCTGCCATAGTAACCTGCAGATGACAGCCCAGTTCACAGATGAGAACCAGAAACCCTTCCCCATGTGAGTGAACTCCTCCAAACCGGACTGTGGGTCCACTTTAAGAAAACAGAAAGCGTCTCCTTTTCTGCCTTTGTGTTAAAACAAATCTGCTTTGTGGGTTCAGGAACAGCTGATCAGGTAACAATTGATTATAATTTTCTACCTGTTTTTATGTTCACCCTCCTGTTCAGAAGAGTTTTCTCATGTTATCATGTGTTATTATGTGATGTAATTGAACAAAAGTTTGATGCCTTGAGCAAAGATCTGAGTCTGAAGAAAGACTGAGAGCCCAGATCACTGAGGATCAAAGCTTCAGTCCCTCTGTCCTGTACACAGTCCAGTCCTGGTGAAACTGACAATAAAGTTTACTGTGACTTTTCTTTTTGTCATGTAGTGATTTGTGTATTTTTGTGTGTATTCTTTGTTTCCAGGCAGAAGGACAGTCAGGTGTTGTCCTTCAACACCAGTATTAACCGATTGTTTCTGGAGCTTAACGTCAGCAACACACCATCACCGGGCCAACCGGCAGAGGACGCTCACAATGCTGTTTTAAGCATCAGCATCCCACCGTTGCTCATATACTCTGGAGTCCGAACCAAGGTAGTGAACCTAAAGGTCTTTCAGCAGGTAGGGAACAAATACAATGATGATGCAGATGTAGTGTCATCTGCATAGAAGTGGATATTTGAGATCAAGCTGAATTAAGTTACTGAACATGAGCAGGAACTGAAGAGTAGAGGACTGAGTCTTCAGGGACACTAGAGTTTACAGTATGGAATGATAACACTGGACTTAAAGATGCCGTACAGGACTTACTGACCGGAGATTTGGCTTAAATGTACCCAAAAGGTTCTCAGACTTGCCTGGATTATATCGTAAAGGACCAAGGATTTGAGCTGAGGCTGGCCTTGGATTCACACTAAAGGAATTGATGGACTGACTTCAGACTTACTAGAAGGACCTGGCACTTGCCTTGGGCCAGTTACTCTTAGTCAGTCCTGTGATTGTTTGTGTTTCAGGGTGACGTCCAGGCAATGGTGGAATGTTCTGTTGTGGAAGCCGTTCTTCTCTGTGAGCTAGGGAACCCATTCAAAAGCAACCAGAAGGTACAGGATGTTCTCGACAGGCCGGATACTGTAGAACTGCTAGAACTATTTTCTGGAATCCTAACGGATCCTCTGTCTCCGTCTGTATTTCAGGTTCAGGTGTTGATCATATTTCAGCCGTCTGAGATAAGTTTGGACAGCAGAGTGATTCAGTCTGTGTTGCAGCTGTCCACGTAGGACACACACACTCACACACACACCTGTGTAAATGTCCTTTATTCGACAGGTACCGAGTTCTCTCTGTGTGTCTTCAGGCTCAGTGAGCAGTCAGATCTGTTTCCTGTCACCGTCTCCATGTTGGTGGAGTATTCACTCCAGGCGTCTCTCGCTCTGTAAGTGACACAGTGTGAGATTTTTAATGTTGCTCTCTGACCTTTGACCCGATGACCTCACCTCTCTCACTGGTTCATTGTGTTCTGACAGAGTCAATCCACCAGGCCCCACCTCCTTCAGCGGTCACGTGATTGGTGAGTCAGCCATGAAGAAGACGGAGGACGTCGGCAGTCTGCTGCTCTTCACCCTCCAGGTTTGTCTTCTCATTGCTGTTCATAGACTGGAAACAGACCAGGTGTTAACCCATTACCTTGTGTGACAGGTGCACATCAAAGGGAAGCCGCTGGGTCACCTAGGCAACCTTCAGGTGGTGTTTGATTGGCCAAGGGAGGTGTCCAATGGCAAATGGCTGCTGTATCTCACAGATATTGAAATAAATGGCACATCAGAGTCACATTGTGCTCCACCCGGCAACATCATCAACCCGCTCAACCTCATGGTAACTATGACAACATCTGCCTCATACTGACTCCTTTCAAAATAAATGTCCTGGGATGGAACATTTCAGAATAAAGGCCAGTCCAATTGGAATCTTTTACAGTTTCGCTTGTCTGTTTCATGTTGCCTCACAGAGTCAGTGCTCTTCTGTTGACGGCTTTCTCAGATGGTGGGGGGAATTAATAAGCTGTATACCTTCAAAAACTAAATCCATACTCTATGGGCTCTCTGGAAATGTTTGATTCAGCAGAAACTTCTTGATAATTACGGACAGGGCTAATATCTGTGAGCAGGTCGGCCTCTTTGCACACTGAGGCGAGACACAGGATCCGTCTCTAAAAGGGAAACTGCATCAAACTGAGACCATCAAAAAACACAATGACGATGAAACACGATCGACCGGCTTTTTGTTACGTTTCAATTGTTTTATTGGTGGCTCTTTATATTCGCCCCCAGGTTGTCATTAATGACACTAAGTGGATTATTCTGAACAAATGAAACTGAGGTAGTCAGTACCTGACCCCCCTCACATAATTCTGTATTAATACTTGTTGCATCCAGATTCGGCAGTGTAAACATTCCTTGTAGCAGGCGTCCTGATGACACTCCGGTCACTTTTTAAACTGACTGAACTCATAAAGTCTGATCCTGAAGGATCCGACCAATGGTTCTGCTGTTCATGAATTCCCTTCCTGTCTGCTCAGCTCTCAAAGGTGGTGAAGAAGAAAAGGAGTCTGGAGGAGGAGGTGAAGGAGGAGGAGCAGAGAGAAAAAACTCTACCTGTCCTCCACCTGCAGGGACAAAGAAAGAAGTCCTACACTCTGGTACCGTCTTTTCTAGTGCAGCACTGCAACGCAAACTCATCTGAAGATGATTTCCATCCCGACCCAGGAAGCCCCGCTGGGCACTTTGTGTGTGTGTGTGTGTGTGTGTGTGCGCGCGTGTGTGTGTGTGCGCGTGTGTGTGTGTGTGCGCGTGTGTGTGTTGTACGTCTGTCTTTGTGAGGAACCTGAGAGGGAGGGAGGTCCCTTCCTAACCAGTGTTAGGACATTTTAGTAGAGGGACAACATTGTTGGACAGTGAGGACATTTCAGTAAAGTAAAAACATTTTTTGTAAAATAAGGACATTTTGTCGCCCTTACACCTGCGAAAAGCTGTTTGAGAGTTTAGGCTTGATTTTAGGGTTAAATGAGATTCAGGTTTGGGCCTGGGGGATACTGTTTGAACATCAGGGTCCTCACAGGTATGAAAATAAAACTCTGTGTGTGTGTGCAGGACTGTGTGCACGGGGCTAACTGTGTGACGTTCGTATGTCCACTGGTCAACATGAACTCCTCAGCGACTCTGACCGTCAGAGCCAGACTGTGGAACTCCACCATGATCGAGGTACGGACACTTTCTGCCACCTTCTCTGCAGCTCTCCTTAGCTTTTAGCCTCTTTTAGCTCCTAGTTGTGTTTTGTGCTGCACATTTCCTGTTTGGTCCACAGTTATAGAGACAGTTATAGAGCTGGAGGAGACCAAACATAGAGCTAAAAGAGAGAGAATACCGGACTGACACAAACACAACTCCACATGAATGATCCTGTTGTTCTATGACTGCTGGATGTGGACGTAGGTAGCAGTTTGCTAACATGTTAGCAACAGCTACCGTGTAAGCTGTTAATGTGTCAGGACTGTGTTTCCATTATTTCCTCCAGAACTTCTTGTGTGTATTTTAGGACTACAGTGATGCTAGAAGTGTGTTGGTTCGAGGTCGGGCGTCTCTGCAGCTGCAGACTAATAAACCGACCATCAGCATGGAGTCTCACAGCACAGAGGTACTACACTCAGCAGCTGCTAGCACCACACAGAGGCAGCAGCGTGTATTACAGCCACAGTCTGCATAAACAGCATGACCTGTTTACTCTTACTGACAAGGAAAGAAATCATCAGCGTGTTTGCAGTTTCCTGTGTTGCCTCCTGGATCACAGTGGTTTTCCTCTTCAGATTGAGGTCCACATTTATCCTGACCTGGGGCAGCAGGTGGACTCCAGCGCCCCCCTGTGGATCATCGTGGTTTCTGTGCTGGCTGGAGTCTTACTGCTGGCTCTGATCTGCCTGCTGCTCTGGAAGGTAAACTGAGCTGTATCATGTGTAGAGACAGTCCACCAGATAACAACAGAACGCTTTGAGAACTAAACTCTTCTGTCTCGTCACTGGTTGTAGTTTCAGGATCCACTATAGACCAAAGTCTAACAAGAACAAATCATTGTGTAATGTCATCATCACCTCCTGGTTGGTAAAGTGACATTGTGCTGCCCCCTGCTGTTCAGTGTGGTTTCTTCAGGAGAGCCAGCACCAGAGAACTGTACCAGGCAAAGACCCAGAAAGCCCACATGAAGAGCCAGCCATCAGAGGCCGAGAGGCTGGACGAAGAACTCTGAGGCTGGGCAGGCTGCTGCCAGAGAGCCCTGCTGTAAGGACCAGCTGCTCACTGACTGTTTACTGTTAGCTGACTGTTAACTGACTGTAACTGTTTACTGACTGTAACTGTTTACTCTGTTTACTGACTGTAACTTTATCCTGACTGTTTACTGCCTGTAACTGTTTCCTGGCTGCTTAATGATCATGCACTGACTGTGACTGTTTACAGACTGTTTACCAACTGTTTCTCACCATTTAATGCCTGTAACTAACTGTAACTGTTTACTGACTGTTTACTGACAGTTTACTGACTGTTACTGACTGTTTACAGAGTGTACTGATTGGTTAGTGAATGACTGGTTACTCACTGTTCTTCCTCCTCTTTCTGCATGTGATCGATCAGCTCATCAATAACTATTGATTTTTATTCGTCTGTATCAGTAAATCTTTCTCTGCTCGTATCTGTAATCACTTTAATTACTGACATGTTGTTTTGATCTGTTTTTAAAAAACAGCTCTTACTGTAAAAATCGCTCTTCAGTCTGTCGGAGGAAGTTCAGTGAGTCTGTTGAAAGCTGACTGTAGCCAAGTTTCAGTCAGTTTCATCACAACAGCAGCTTTAGAGGCTAACAATGCTAAAACTCTGATGTTTAGCATGTTAGCATGCTAACATTAGAGTCCAGCTGAGACTAAAGGTCATTAGTTCTGCAGGTACGTGGTCATGAAAGTATCAGACACATTAACATGTTGACCTGATGAGGGCGCTACATGAAGAATCCGAGGATCAATAACGTGATTACAGTTCATCCTGCAGGGAGCATGAACGTCATTCAACAGCTGTTGAGATGTTTCAGTCTGGACCGAAGTGACGCCGCCGTCCACAGAGCTAACATGGCTATAAAACCTCAGCCTCGCACTTCCTGTTTCCTGTTTCTCCACTGCCTTCACGTCTCCCTGCTGTGTTGCACATACGAGGTTTCTGTGTTTTGTGTGTCGACAGTGTGGCTTCTTTGTGCGTCAGAGGGCGTGGGGGGCCACGGCGCTCCACCAGGGAAGGATTATGGGTAAAGACAAGCAGCAGCAGTATACGGACGCCGACGGTTTCCTGATCCGAGACGTCTCCTTGTCCAGCAACAGGAAGTCACCCAAGCACTGGGTCACCTCCTGGACTGAGATAAACTGAGAGACTGATGGTAACCATGGAGACACATCCTGAATTGGACCAAACCAGACCAGACCGACAAATTCCGAACCAAACTCACCTGGACCACACGTCCTGAACCAGACCAGACCAAACCAACACATCCTGATCCAGACCAGACCAGAACAATACGTCCTGAACCAGACCAGACCAGACCAACACATCCTGAACCAGAACAGACCAAACCAGAACAACACGTCCTGAACCAGACCAGACCAGAACAATACGTACTGAACCAGACCAGACCAGAACAATACGTCCTGAACCAGACCAAACCAACACATCCAGAACCAGACCAGACCAGACCAAACCAACACATCCTGATCCAGACCAGACCAGGACAATACGTCCTGAACCAGACCAGACCAGACCAGACCAAACCAGACTGACAAATTCTGAACCAAACTCACCTGGACCACACGTCCTGAACCAGACCAAACCAACACATCCTGAACCAGACCAGACCAAACCAACACATCCTGATCCAGACCAGAACAATGCACTGCCTTTCCTATTTGCTGGACTCTGTGTGTGATGTCATATGAAAACCTCTTAACCTGTTCACTTTCAGTTCAGTCTGTATTGAAATACAGCGATACGAGGTCTTCAGCTGACAGCGGGGGCTTATTCTGATGTAAATATTTTCTTTGGAAACAAGAGATTCGTGTGTATACAGAACATTTACTTTATTACTGATCTGTAATCAGAATATCCTGTGTGTTAATATTCTTTCATGTCTGTATGACTGGCGGTGTGCGAACAGCATTTCCCATCATCCTCCTGGCCTCTGATCAGCATTTCCCATCATGCTCCTGGCCTCTGATCAGCATTTCCCATCATGCTCCTGGCCTCTGATCAGCATTTCCCATCATCCTCCTGGCCTCTGATCAGCATTTCCCATCATGCTCCTGGCCTCTGACTGTCATCAGACATGAACTTGACATTACTTTCCGCACAGATCAAACAGGAAGTTGTTCCTTGTTTCTCGTGCAGATTTGATGTTACCTGTGGAAACAGCTCGGACATAATGAGCTGAAATCAATCCAGAGACTGATTAATGATTTGTCAGCAGGGGTCAGTGCCGACAGCTTCAGCTGTCCCGATGTTAATGTTTCAGTGCTGCTTTCAAGGGCTCGTTGTAAACTCCTCGTTCCCAGTGACGAGCTGTAATTACAGACACGTGTTGCTCTCAGGTGCTTCAGGATGTTGTAGGTTTTAGGAACAGCACAGCTGACCGCTGAAGTCTCTTCATAAACATCAGGTCACGTTTTGTGTCATGTGATGTTCGACCGCCTCTTAGACATGTTTTTATTAAACTGTGATATTTCTGACTGTGCTTGAAAGCAGCATCTGTTTGTGTGTAAAACCTTCAGTGTTGTAGGTGTGGCTTGTCGTCACCGTGGTGACCTGTTCCTGTATGTTGGTGATATTAAAGTATTTTTTGATAGTTTTCTGGTTTCTGCTTTATCTGCAGTGATGCTTTCAGGGTCAGTGTGTAAATCAGAGCTGCTCTCTATCACCACATCTGATGCTCAGGTAAATCTACCTGATGAGGCACATGAGAAGATGACAGATCATGTTGCTGCTGATTGGTTTTAATTGATGGGACTGGTTTGGGTCAGTTCTCAGACTGTGGCCTCGAACACAGAGTTATGGGATACCGGAGAACCTTTTGAACTGCACAGGAACCGTTTGTCCTGGCCTGAACTACATGAATCTGATGCTCTTTCTCTACGTTTGCAGGTAACAGTAGCAGTACAACAAAGTAAAGACACTGTTACGAGTGAATGTCCTGCTTACTACCACAGCTCTGTACACATTTAAAGCAGTAAACAGCTGCAGCGTCGCTGGTTCTCATGTTTCTATCTGTAGCCAATCAGAACACAGCTTTACCTTCATTAGGTTCAGTTTGGAAAACAAAGAAAAATGAACAGGTAACAGGATAAAACTGGTTTATTTAATAACTTAAACATGAAGCTGTGACAGCGAGTCCTGTAATGCACCAATGTCCAACCAGAGACTGAAGAGTGTCTACGAGACAGTCAGATCCCACTCTTCATCATCTTCATCAGGAGCTAACGCACTCCAGGAAAACTCATTTACCTGAGAGACAGACATCACTGCTGACACCTGTCTTCACAGGTACAAGTACATTCCACTTTCAAATATGTGCACACACACACACACACACACACACGTATATACAAACATACTGTATAAACATGCATGTACATATGTGTGTGTATGTATGTATATACATGCTTATATACACACAGCCATATATTACATACATATACACATGCATATATGTGTGTGTGTGTGTATACATACATATATACTGTATAAACATGCATGTACATATGTGTGTGTATGTATGTATATATATATACATACACATATACTGTATATACATACATATATACACATGCATATACACTGCTCACAAAAATTAAAGGAACACCTTTTTCATTGGCCCTGGCATGAATTGAATTAAACCTGTCTGATAATTTTCTGGTTGGTTAAGCAGCTGAGGGCCTCGTTAATCAATTTCAGCTGTATTGGTGTTCATGGAATAAACAACAGGTGCACTTCAGTGGCAACAATGAGAAAACCCTCAAAACAGGACTGGTTTTACATGTGGAGGTCATTTCAAGTTTCTCCCTCTTCATCTATTTCGGCTGGTTTTCCACTCGTGCTGATTTTGGCTTGCGTAAATATCCCTACTGGCAGTATGAGGCGATTCCTTAACCCTACAGAAGTTGCACAGGTTGTCCAACTTCTCCAGGATGGCACATCCACCCGTGCTGCAGCAAGAAGGTTGAATGTGTCTCCCAGCACAATCTCCAGAACATGGAGGAGATTTCAGGAGACTGGTGGTTATTCTCGGAGAGCTGGACAGGGCCGTAGAAGGTCCTCAACCCCTCAGCAGGACCGATACCTGCTCCTTTGTGCAAGGCGGAACAGGCTGAGCACTGCTCGTGCCCTACAGAATGACCTCCAGAGGGCCACTGGTGTGAATGTCTCTACCCAAACAATCAGGAGCAGACTTCATGAAGGTGGCCTGAGGGCCCGACGTCCTGTAGTGGGCCCTGTGCTCACTGCCCAGCACCGTGGAGCTCGACTGGCATTTGCTCAAGAACACCAGAATTGGCAAGTCCGCCACTGGCGCCCTGTACTTTTCACAGACGAGAGCAGGTTCACCCTGAGCACCTGTGATAGACGTGAAAGAGTCTGGAGAAGACAAGGAGAACGCTATGCTGACTGCAACGTCGTTCAACATGACAGGTTTGGTGGTGGGTCAGTGATGGTCTGGGGAGGCATATCCATGGAGGGACGCACAGACCTCTACTGCCTAGGAAATGGTGCTCTGACTGCCATAAGGTATCGAGATGAAATCCTTGAACCCATTGTCAGACCCTACACTGGTGCAGTAGGTCCTGGTTTCCTCCTAATGCACGGCAATGCCCGGCCTCACGTGGCAAGAGTATGCAGGCAGTACCTGGAGGATGAAGGAATTGAAACAATTGAATGGCCTTCACGATCCCCTGACTTAAACCCAATAGAACATCTCTGGGACATTATGTTTCGGTCCATTAGGCGCCGCCAGGTTGCTCCTCAGACTGTACAACAGCTCAGGGATGCCCTCACACAGATCTGGGAGGAAATGCCACAAGACGCCATCCGTCGTCTCATTAGGAGCATGCCGCGACGTTGTCAAGCATGCATACAAGCTCGTGGGGGCCACACAAGATACTGAAAAGCATTTTGAGTGGCAAAAATTAAGTTTTGGAAAAAATGGACTAGCCCTTAACATCTTCATTTCACTCTGATTTTACGGTGTCTACACAATTGCGCCCTCTGTAAGCTGAAAACTTTTATTTCCATTAAAAGACTTGGCATCCTTTTGTTCCTAAAACAGTGCCCTGTCATTATTGGTATAGATATCCAACTTCATATTTTGATCTGATGTATCTTATGTGTTTCTTTAAGGTGCTCCTTTAATTTTTGTGAGCAGTGTATATATATATATACACACACAGACACATATACATATGTATATACACATACATATGTACATGTGCACAGTATTCAAATACTGTATATATGTGTATGTATCTATTTACATACACATATGTGTGTATGTCTGTAGTATATAGACTGTGTTCATGTACATACACAATTACATATTTAATGTATGTATGTTAAGTGTGTTATGTTCACACACACACACACACACACACACACACACACACACACACACACAATTTCACTTTGACAGACAGATGAACCGATGGCTAAGAACAGGTGAGTTTACCTGAAGAACTCCTTCAGTCTGCTCTGCTTGGACCTGATCTGAGGTCTGTTTCACCTCCACCATCACTTTACCGTTACCTGCAGACACACAGACGGGTTAACATTAGTGATAATTAGTTAGTTCAGTTAGGGGGGGGGGGGCACAGGACTCAGCACAGGAACAGGAAGTAAGCAGATAAACAAAGTCCAGAAAATAAAACGTGTTCACTCTGAGTGATAATGTTGTAATCATGTGCACCTGATGTGACGCACCTGATGTGACGCACCTGTGTGTGACTTCAGCCAGTTTAAGAGGGAAGAAATGTGGGGGTGTCCTAATTTATTGTATTTTCTACATACATACATACATACATCAGGAGTTCCAGTATGCCTACCTAGTAGTATGAGTAGTACTGTGGCGAAGGCCTGGACCAGAGCCTTCTCTCTGACCTGCTTCAGTAGTTTACAGCGTTTCTGTAGCAGAACATCTGGACCTGCAGAGACAGACACATCTGCCTTTACTCTGACATGCATGTACTGGATATAATGACTATCATGGAGATATGAGTTGACTGTAAGATAAGATAAGATAAAACTTTATTTATCCCCAGAACTTTGGGCATCACAGCAGCAGTGAAAGCAGTGGGAAGAAAAACAGCTACAGAGATAGAGAACAGTTAAAAAAAATAAAAAGTAGACTATATATATGTACAGATTACACAAGCAAAATGAAATCTGACAAAATAAAATATGTAGAAAAATATATTAAAAATATGCAAAGTGTGTATTGCCCCAGTAGCTGTGGAAAAAGATCAATGTAAACTGCCTTCAGATTAAAAATAATAATAAATAGTGTTACTGCTATTGCACCGAAGAATAAAATATACAAAACAGTAAATGATGTGTAATATTACACAAAGTGTTTGGATATGAGCGTAATTTGTCAAACAGCATCAACACAGTCTGATGAGAACCAGGTCTCTTTCTGTCCCTCTCAGAGCTTCCACAGCCCCAGCAGACCACTGAGTAACAGACTGCAGAGTCAACCACAGAGTCATAGAAAGTCCTCAGTAATGTCCTACAGACTCCAAAGGACCTCAGTCTTCTCAGCAGATGGAGACAACTTTTGTCCTTCCTGTACAGGACATCAGTGTTAGTGGACCAGTCCAGTTTATTGTTGAGGTGGACACCAGGTATCTGTACTCCTCCATGATCTCAATGTCAGGTCCCTGGATGCAGACCGGTGTGGTCTGTGGTGGTTCATCACCATCTCCAGTATATTCTTATTGCATTTCCACATATTTTTATCTGCATGTTAGTTTAGTTTATTCCAGTATCTTTATTTTATTTTATTACAGTGTACACACATGTACTCTCCATGAATACAGACAGTAATAACATAAAGCTAACACTTACAGAGATTTATAAAGCTGTGGTAGCTTGTGATGCTACAGTAACTTCCTGTTTACATACTTGATTTACCTTGATTGGTCAGCACTACAGATGTTTCCTAGCAACAGATCAAAGTCTTTGCTAGCTAAGACATTCTTCTTATTTCTATGTTTTAACCTGATTTCGTGCTCACTGGTCTGAAATCAGCCAGTTGCTGACAGCTGACGATGAAGGTTTGGTTTTAAAACCTCATAAAGACCTGCCCCCCGACCTGTCGTCCTCACCTGTACAGGTGAAGCTGTCCTCCACCACCGCTGCTGCTCTGGTCGTCTGTCTGTGATGAGGGAAGGAGAGCTGCAGCACACAGCCAAACCTCAGCCTCCTCCATCTGCCTCCATCCTCCTCCTCCTCCTCCTCCTCCTCTTCTTCATTGGTGAGCTCCTTCAGCTGAGGAGGACAGACACGACAGGAAGTCACCTGCTGTCACACTAACTCGTCTCAAACTGATGACGTGTGTGTGTGTCTCACTGTGATGATGTCAGAGGTCCAGCCATTGAATCCCAAGCAGTGATTGGCCAGTTCCACGCAGTGGGCGTGGCTTAGAGGTCTTCTGCTGTCAGACAGGAAGTGAGGAGTCTGTTTGGAGCTCAGCCTAACCTGAACGCACACACGCGCGCACACACACACACACACATAAAACTACATTTGATCAATGACTAAATGTCAGAGTCCAACGGAGCTGTGGCGATTAGTCAGTTCATATGAACTGAATCTGTTTGGGCCGCAGACCCCCCCTGACCTCTGAGAGACTGACCCCGACACATGTCACTGTTTCCTAATCAGCAGATTGGTCGATTCTGAGAAGTCACAACTTTCCAGCTGTTTGCTCACACCAACAGGTCAAAGACACGGAGAGTTACTGACGTTACTGAGAGAAAATAAACTAAACTCTGTGTAACATGAACCTTTACTCCTCCTGACACCCCTGAGAACGATCTGAGGACCCTTTAGGTCACCCCACTCTGCGTTTAAAGCGTGTGATGAAGTGCAGCAGAGGAAGAAGAACACTACTGTGAGGCGAAGACCTTGAGTGGAGAGCTCTGGAGCAGCGAGCGTCCGTCAGTCTGCCGTTGAGCCCTCGAGGTCTGAGCAGCAGAGTAGAACTTGATGAGGGCGTAGAAGCCGGGCGGGCTGAGCGGAGCGTTGGGACACACCTTCAGCAGGTAGAGAGGACCGAAAGACGAGAACACAGAGTGCAGCCCGTCCTGAAGGACGACACAAAATACTGATCTTTAAACGAAGTCTGGCAGGACCTGACCCCCCAGATACACTCACACAGACCTGATCCCCCAGATACACTCACACAGACCTGACCCCCCCACATAGACTCACATAGACCTGACCCCCCCAGATACACTCACACAGACCTGACCCCCCCACATAGACTCACATAGACCTGACTCCCCCAGATAGACTCACACAGACCTGACCCCCCAGATAGACTCACACAGACCTGACCCCCCCAGATAGACTCACATAGACCTGACCCCCCCAGATACACTCACACAGACCTGACCCTTCCCAGATAGACTGACACAGACCTGACCCCCCCAGATAGACTCACATAGACCTGACCCCCCCCCCAGATAGACTCACACAAACCTGACCCCCCCAGATAGACTCACACAAAACTGACTCCCAGATCGACTCACACAGACCTGACCCCCCCACTGGACTCACATAGATTTGAGCCTCAGTATGACACGGATCAATGTCCCACACAAACAGGGTCTTATTGTTCTCCACAGGAACCAGGAACTCCAGGACGTCTACCTCCATCACACCTGAAGAGGAGAGCGATGAAGGTTAGCAGGCTATTATCAATTAGTAACTTCTATTAATAACAGACAGTTCAATGAAACAGAGAATCAAATTTATACTTTTTCTTTTCTCTTGATAAATTCATAACTGAATGTTTTAGTCACCATCCCATCATGACTAAACTGATAATTCCATTAATCAATAAATCCACTATGACGAAACTAAGACAGAGAAAACCAACAGAGCTCATACACCTGCAACTTAATCTCTCCCTGACCCTGACCCTCCTCTTCATCATGTGTCTTCCTCTGAACTGCACAGAGCAGGCAGAATATTTCAATAACAGAGGAAACGAGGAAACGAGGAAACGAGGAAACGAAATGAACATGCTGAGGCCTGGTCTGCCCCAGTCTTCCTCACAGCAGGTGGTTCCATAGGAAAACCGTCTCTTAAGGACTGCTTCCACTGAATGCAGCGTGCCTGAGGTTCTGCCCCGAAAAACTCTTAATTCAAGAGTTTTTTACTTTCAAATGGGACTATGAGATTATAGCAGAACATAATATGGAACCTTTTGTTGTTTTGAAGAGGAACCACTAAATCAGGCATCTCAAACCGGTTCCATAAAGGGCCGCGTGGCTGCAGGTTTTCATTCCAACCCAGGAGGAGCACATCAGGCCAACCAATCAACATCAAGGGATCACTTAGTTATCAGCTGAAGACTGAGATCAGCTGATTCATTGATTCCAGCCTGGTGTGCTCCTCCTTGGTTGGAATGAAAACTTGCAGCCACGCGGCC
>NC_055674.1:270000-327500 GCF_017976325.1 Chelmon rostratus
GAGGGGGTCTGCTTCAACTGAAACTTCCCTCTTTTTTACCACTTCAGCTGCCATGTCAGGTCCTTTCACTGCTCACACTTCTCCTCTCAGCAGTTTTACTTCAACAAATGTTTTACGTCTCTTTGAGCTCTCACTGAAGCCTCAGCATCTTTCACTCTTCCTGTTTCCACTGCCACTTCAACTCCTTTCACTGCTTCCACCTCACAAACACTTCATTTCCTTTTATATTCTCAACTTCAGGTTTAAGCACCAAGACAAACAATCTGACCTTTGTTTTGTCTTCAGGTGTCGACAAACAAGCGAGCAGACGTCAGACTGAGAAAATACTTCAGGAGACTGCAGAGAAATACGCTGAACCGCACTGTGAGTACATGTACTGTTGTAGTACAAGCTGTAGCTCTGTGTGTACTGGGTCAAAGTAGTAGTGCTGACTGTAGTTCTGTGTGTACAGGGTGGTGGTGCTGCGTCCTGGGAGCTGATCAGGAAGGAGACTAAGAAGCACCTGGATCAGCTGGACCTGCTGGTGGCCTCCATCAGAGCTTCAGCTGAGACCAGCAGGAGGCGCTCTACACCAACTCAACCGCAACACTGACGCATCTGTTCAATCTGTTTGACTGTAACATTTATTGTGTTTCTCTGTGAGAGACGGACTCTGCAGCTTCTACCCACACTCTATTTATTTATTTATTTATTTGTTGTTTCTATTTATGAACAAAATTCTCTTCTTCTATTTATTTATTGAACTCTGACAGTTTGTTTTCACAGACTCTGAGTCAGATTTTACTTGAAAACATTTATGGTATAACTGACCACAATAAAGACATTCCATGCACTGTATGTTGTGTCCAGTTTTCATGTTCACTGACCACTGATGCGGGCACTTCAGCTCAGTTTAATTTTACTCACTAAAATCTCTCAGAACCGTCTTCTTACTGTGCAGCACAGTTACCTCGTGTTTCACCACTAGAATTTGGATACACCTTCTGGTGCTACTTGGACACGTCAACAGTGAAGAACCCGGGGTCGTAGGGTGTTTCGGGTCTTTAATCTTCATACATCCTCTCCCGGCTTGTGTCCAAGTGGCCTGTTGCTTCACGGATCCCCCCTACGGATCCACAGCCACCGTGAGGCCCTCTCTGCGACCTCTAAAATACACTTGATGGCCCTATTCAGTTGCAGCCCTTTTACTCCAAGGAGTTTGAGGGTACGCAGAAGTGAATGGCCAGCAAAGTCTCGACACCCGGCCTCGACTGGCTCGGATGTTAATACCACATCTGGAGCAAAGTGGTTGTGATATTGGTTGGGATCTTGAGCTGTCTACCAAGGTCGACTTGAAGCTGCCAGTCACGAACAGTGGTGAGGAGCCCTCCTGACGGGTTGGGCTGGTGAGGTAGTGCCTTCTGCCTTCTTATGAAGGAGATGTTTGGGGGCTGCCTGAGTCTTGCTGTGCTGTAGAGCTGTGCAGATGGAGTCTGGAAAAGCTTTTAACACTTGGTCATGGCGCCAGCAGTACCACCCCTCCCCTAGCGCTTTTGAGCAGCTGCTCAAAATGTGCTCCAGGGTGCCCCTTTTCTGGCACAGCTTGCACTCAGGAGTGTCTACCAAGCCCCAAGTGTGCAGGTTGGCTGGGCCTGGGAGGACGTCGTAAACTGATTGGATGAGGAACTTGATGCGTGATAGTTCTGTTTTGTCATTTTATGGAATCTGTGTGCTCCCACCTGGTCCATGCTCCTTCTTTGGACATGCCTGCCATCTTGCTGCAGAGCTGTTCTTCCTCCTCTGCTCGAATTTGGTCCTGGATCAGACAGTGCTTCTCCCTCCAGGCCAGATGTATTGTGGCTTAGGAAAGCAACCCAGACTTGTCTTCCAATTGCCACAGAGCCCACCAGCATTTTATGCCTCAGTCGCGCCTCAGCTGGAGTAACGGCTTCTTGTGCCTGTCTCCTGGTCTTCACGAGTATTCCTGCTGTTGCGACTGCGGTGTCTGCAGAGTCCCTGTACATCTACAGCTCTCTGGACCAGGTGACTTTAAACTCCTCGGGTAGTCCACTGAAGGGAAGGTGCATAGTGGCCATACAGGACGATGCTGCTCAAGGACTGCGGGAGTCCCAGCCAGAGAAACTGACTGATGGACTTCTCTAGAGCCTCTAGCGTTGTCATTGGTACTTCGTAGACTAACGGGGCCAGAGTATTCTTGGCAGGACTCCGTGCTGGTAGATCCATGCTTTGAATTTTCCAGGGAGCCCAGATCTGTCAATTGCTGAAAGCCAGGTGGTCAAGTCTTTTTTGGTTTGTTGTATGGCAGCCAAGTCCTTCAGGGATCTTGCCCAGGCTCTTGACAGGTCTCTCGTCCACTGATGGAATGATGGACTCCAAGGTAAAGCGGAACCGGTCACACACTTTACCCTTTTTCAGGACCAGAGACCTGGACTTAGCTGGCTTAAAGCTCATCCTTGCTGAGAATATGAGCCATTCAAGCCCTTGAAGGAGCCACCTGCACCCTGGAACAGATGCCGTCATCACTGTTAAGTCATCCATCAAGGCTCTTATGGGGGGCTGCCAAGTCTGAGATCTGGACTTGGGCCCTCTCCATTCCACCTCTGCAGACTTAACAATCATGTTCATGGCCAGAGAAAAGAGGGTTACAGAGAATGTACAGACTACTGAGAAGAAGCCTGCAAGCAAGACTTAGGGCTGAAAAAACTCTTCAAAGTCCTCAAAAAACATGTGTAGGAACCTGCAGCATGTTTTCAGTCATAAGTCAATATTCTTATAAAAAGAGGCTGGAATTAAACATCATTCCAACAGAAGGCAGTAAACGAACAGTAGTGTCCTCGTGCTGTTTGCTGTATATAAGAGCACATTTCCCATCATGCATGGAGTCTCTATCAACCACATACACAGGTAATAATGGAGATAACAGCATTTACAACAGATGTTTTTGTTTGTCCTTCTCTGGTTCAGAGAATTTCTGACTTGATACCAAAATAATGACCTCAAAATAAAAATCCCTAAAAGTTTCACTTTTTGGGATTTCTGCTCTATGCTGTCACTTTGGAACATAGAATCAACAATCAGCTGCTCCATCAAATCTATTTCACTTTAGTTAAGGCAGTGTTAGCAGTGTTAGCAATGTTGGCTAACATTAGCTGTTTGGTTCTAATGTTCCTCAGAGAGAGAGACACAACCACAGACATACTTCCTCTGAGGTCGCTCAACCAACAGTAACAAGCTAACAATGCTAACACTAGCACTTCACTTTGATGCCAACTCATAATCCAAGCTTGTTTGCCAGCAAGGAAAGTAGCACAAGTAGCCTTGTTACACTTACACCATACACACTTCAAAGCTAGTAACTTTACCTGAATAGACAAATACAATTACTAGTACCACCAGTATCACCAGTACCATCAATGCCACCAGTACCACCAGTACCATCATCTCCTGTATCACCAGTACCACCAGTACGACCTGCATTTCTTCCTTTGACCAGCATTCCTCCTAATCAGGTTCATTGTTGAACACCTGTTGTTTATTTCTCAAAATGCAGAAATGCTGAGTTTCTTTCCTTGTTAGCTCCTCTGCTAACGCTGCATCATAAACTTTGGTCCTATGACCAGTGATATGAGCAACATATTTCATTTGTATTCATTTTGAAGATAATAAACCAGCAGCGATTTACTGACTGTGAAGATTAAAAAACTTAAACCACAAAACAAACAAGTTCTATCAGTCGAGGTGGAATTCAGCTCAGCACAGACGGACCGACTGAACAATACAACACATACGACGAGCCAAACAGGACGGAATCGCTCTCAACAAAACTCCATTCAAAGATTCATTCATTTATTGGTCATCTGCAGACACAGTGCGATGTTACATTAATACCTCTCATCATCTTCCTGCTTCAGACTGTTTGACAGTAGAACTAGAAGTATGAATTATTTATTAGATTATAAATACACACTGGAGATATTTGATTCTTTCTATCTGTAGTTTCAGTATTAGACCTGCAGGGGGCGACACTGCGGCCGTCAGTTCAGCCTGACAGGCCTTAACAACCATCACACAGCTTCACCAACCAAGCACCTGTAAAAGTATTACAAACAAAAGTCCTGCAAGCAGGAGAGTTAAAATATCCTTGAAGTTTTGTTCAGGTTTGTTCTGCCAATCAAATGCCAAGTTTAGTTTTCCTTAACAATTACATTTCATGTTTTGTTTTCAAGTTTATTAAATTTCACTTTCACTTTTTTTTGCTGGGCAGATTGTAAAGAGGTAAATATGTGATTTGTGATGTTGGGCCTAATAAACAATAATTCCAATATTTATTTTCTTATCAATATGACGTTCATTATTTCTAAATGTGTTTTTGCTCAAAGCACAAATCGTGTATGAGCCAGCGGTTTTAATGTTACTTCCTGTTTGTTTAACTGCGGCTGTAAAGTGAATTCTCTCTGTGTGCATTAATAAAGTTTCATCTTCATTTCTGTTATTCTTTTTTTATTTAAGCAGATTTTTTTATTAGTGGAACAAAAATAATTTGCTGTTTTATCTTTTTCTGTCGTTTTATTATCTGTGAGATGATGCTAAACCGTTGACCTCATTAGTTCCATCATGTCAGAATATTTCCAACACACTCAACTGTGACATGGAGCCAGCTGGATCATCTTCATCACCACCATCATCCTCACCATTAAAGAGGCATTTTAATTTGAAGACGTCAACCTTCTCAGAAAATGTTTTGTATCACTGTCTGAAATTTTATAGACAAAACAATGAGTCCGTTAACGGAGAAACTTCAGTAAAAGGCTGATTTATATTTTCAATTCATGTAATAAATTCATCAGCAGTGAAGTGGGACTAATGATTATTTGTATTATCAAATGATCTGCTGATTATACATTTTTTCCAGAGCCCAAGTTGACAAATTTAAACTCTTTGATTCTTTGAAACAAAAGTCCAGAAGTCAAATCACAAAAAACAAAGAAAACTTGACGATATTGAAACGAATGTTTCTCACAGCAGACTCACAGCATTAATCGATCGATCAGAGTCATTGACATCGACTGATCATTTCAGCTCTAATGGGATCTTATTTTCAGTTTTTGACTGTGTACGTTTGACTGAACTTGTAGTTACTGTGTTTTACCTCTGTGGGGCAGCAGAGAGAGCCAATAACTCTGACAGTAACACTTGTCGAATCTCCATGGCAACACTAAACAAACAGACACACACACTGCAGGGCCTCAGAGACGGGGCGGGGCTTCAGTCTAGCCACACGATTGGACGTAGTTTTTGGGGAAGAAGCCTCTGTTGCTGTTGAGCACCCCCTCACACCAGCCGTCATCATGGCGATGTGTCAGGTAGATGATGTCACCTTCAGTGAGCGACAGGTCGTCGGGCTTCGAGGCCTCATAGTTGTAGAGCGCCACCACTGGACACAAAGGAGAACTGTAGTTAGTGGACAAACACACAGGCAAACTGCAGTGCTGAAACTGGCCCTCAGGGGGGGCTCTGCACTGCGTATGTCACTGTCATAGTGATGAATATGAGGGGTTGTTTGTACTTCTGATCACTATAATACTATTATATTATACTATTATATTATACTATTACATTCTGTTCAAACGTACAGGTCAGCTCAGATGTGACATGGACGCCGCTTTTACGAGAGCCTTGTTGTAGTCTCAAAGTTATGCTACCACTGTCATTGAAGGTGTGTGTGTGTGTGTGTGTGTGTGTGTGTGTGTGTGTGTGAGAGAGGGAGAGAGAGACAGAGAGTTGTCCCTGACAACAAAATAGCATGGAGCCAAGCCAAGTTATGCTACCACGCTGTCATTGAAGGTGTGTGTGTGTGTGTGTGTGTGTGCGTCTGTGTATGTGTGTGTGCGTGTGTGGGGGGGGGGGGCAGTAGTGGTAGTACTCAGTAATGCTAACAGTACCTTTCTCCAGGTACTGTGGGGGGGCACTGGTGTCATAGTCCACTGGTGGAGGGAGGGGTGGCACGATGTCATCAAAACCACCCTCAGTGTCCAATAGGAAAAGAGGGGGTGGGGCTGGGATCTCCAGATCTGAGAGAAAAAGCATGAAGGTCCTGTGAGTGACAGCTGTGATTGGCCAATCAGGTTTGAGAAGGCGGCGCTTTGACAGAAAGCAACAGAGCTGACAGGAGCCGATGATGAAGAGTTGTGTGTATATTCTGATGTGTAATGCTACTGCTTCAGTATACTACTGTAAGAGACGGTTGCTTTGCACAACTACTGCTAATAGTACTACATGTAGGAAAACTACTGGCTCTGCAGTATCAGAACACTAACTACAGAGTAACGGCAGTATTTTCGTGGTTTCTTACCGAGGTGTTCGAGGCGAGCAGGTAAACAGAGCCGAGGTGAGGAAGAGGAAGAGGAAGAGGGGAGGGTAGGAGCATGGGGGGGAGGGTAAGGGGGAGGAGGGGGGATCATCACTGACGGACAGACAGACAGAATCTGGGTCAGTATCAGTTGCAGCGGCAGCAGAGTGACGCCTTGCTCGAGGGCAGCACAGTGGTGTTCATTAAAGAGAGGAGTGATCATCTGTATTCATAGACAATCTGTGGGGTGAGAGGCCCTGTGCTCCTGGAACCTTCTCAAGGCCCATAGCAATGTTTTCAAGGTCTTGAAGGACCTCTGAAACTTACTCAAGGGCCCTGAAGACTCGCTGACTTCGTCACTGAACCTTCTCAAGCATCCTGTAACTTCCCCAAGAGACACCAGCAACCTGCTCAAGGCTCCTGAAACATCCCAAAAGACTACTGCAGCCTCCTGGAGGACCCCCAGAAGTCCTCCAAATGACTCAATGAAACTCAAGGACCTTTAGAACTTTGTTAGTTACTCCTGGAGCCCCCCCCCCCAGAATAAGAATAATCAAACATAAATCTGTGTCTTTGATTATTACTGTTGTTCATTATTTCTACTCTTTCTTTCAGTACTGAATTTCTATTGGATGACCTCTGTTGGCTCACATGATTGGACAGCAGGCAGGAAGAGCGAGCGCGTGTAGCAGCAGCGGGAGGCGGGGCCACAGCGGACCCTCAGAGACAGAGAGCGAGTGGCGGGGGGTGAGCAACGGCGTCGACTCCTCCTGGAAGGGAGGGTCACTGAAGAAAAACACCAAAGAAGAAGAAACTGTGACAGAAATGCCAGCACAGAAGAAGCAACAGCAAACAAAGAACAGCGGCAGAAAGTTCACTTCACTTCAGTTTTATTTATAAAGCGTCAAAGTTTCAGCTGACACCGTGTGATGTCTCATGAAGCTGGACTTGACATGAACTCTTATCAGCCCACAGACTGTGTCTCGGTCTCTTGGAGGACACTGGTGAGCAGCAGCAGGTACTTCTGTGTAACTGTGAGTCTGTTATCTGTGCAGTGACTCACTGACTGTTCACAAATAAACCAACAGTGTAAGTGTGGCTAACTAGCTGTAGCTTAGCATCACAGCTATATGTCCAGAAAACAGCTTAGTTCACCTGTAGAAGCACCAAAAAAGTCTCAATAGACTCAATAACTGACACCTGAAAAAGGTGGAGACAGACAGAGAGAGAGAGAGAGACAGAGTGAGACAGACAGAGAGACAGACAGAGAGAGAGACAGAGAGAGTGAGACAGACAGAGAGAGAGAGAGAGAGAGAGAGACAGACAGACAGACTGAGAGAGAGAGAGACAGACAGACAGGCAGACAGACAGGTACCCTCTATTTCCTGGCTGGGTGGAGGTGGAGGGGGCGGGGCTGCCAGTTCTGAGCCGTCATTGGGCAGCGGAGGGAAGCCGTCATCATCAGAGGGAGGAGGGGGAGGAGGAGGTGAGGGAGGGGGGAAGCTGCTCTCCTCCACCACTGAGGAGACAAAGGAGATGTGATGTCATCATGATGTCACTCAGTTTGACCAATGACAGAGTTCCCCTGAGCTGCTTCATATGAAATTAAAATGAGGACAACATCACTGAAACACCTCACCTGTCTCAAGGCTGAGGGGCGGAGCTGGCGGCGAAGCACTGGGATTGGTCAGAGCTTCTGAAGCAGGGGGTGGAGGAGGTGGGGGTGGAGGGGGCGGCGCCACCATTTCTCCTGATGAGTGAGGAGGAGGAGGTGGAGAAGGCAGGGTCGAGGTGTCGGTGACCTCATCATCCAGAGCCGGTATTTCATTTGCTGTTGGAGGAGGAAGAGGAGGTGGCGGGGTGTCATCCAACAGAGTGGTGATGATGTCACACTCAGGTGGAGCGTGACAGGTGGTGGGGATGGTGGGTGGAGCTACAGGCTTCCCAAAACTAGAGCTGAAAGAGAAAATATAAAGGTGATCTGATGAGTGTCCCACTAACTTTAAACACAGTTTAAAGCTTTTCTCATGTTTTGAAATGTTTTTACAAATTATATCATAAACAAATTGTTCCATTCAAACATTGACATGATGTCATTATCATGATGATGCTCCTCCATCCAAATGCTGTGAGCTGCTGCTGGTCTGTACTGGTCTGTACTGGTCTGTCAGGCTCTGAATCAACATCTCCTCCTCTGAGTACTCTGTTCACAGGCTTTTAATGTGAAAATCAACCCACAACAATAAAAGTCTCAAGTGGAAATCTACATTGTCTAAACCTGATTGGAACCCGAACCACAAAACCAAGAACAACCCCTCCAGCAGCACTTTGAGGAAGTGAAAGCACTGAAGGTCTGAGACGCGCCCCCATACACACAGATGTCCACAGTCAGGGTGGGTCGCTACCTGCTGACAGGGGGCGCCACTGGGCACTGGACCGCCTCTGGAGGTTTGGTGGATCTGAATCACACACACACAGTTACACTTCCTGTTAGAGATGCTGGATTTGAAACAGGAAGTTGTTCACTAATGGAAACACTGTAGAACCAAACTGAACCTGATGGAGGCTCCAAGTTTACGGATCGTTCCGGTTCGGTCCGTCTGTTTCCCAGGGACCTGCGTTGGGGGGGCAGAGAGACATGAGTGTGTGTTACTGTATGTGTGTTGCTGTGTGTGTGTGTGTGTGTGTGTGTTGCTGTGTGTGTGTGTGTGTGTGTGTGTGTGTGTGTGTTGCTCTGTGTGTGTGTGTGTTACTGTGTGTGTGTGTGTTGCTGTTTGTGTGTGTGTTGCTGTGTGTGTGTGTGTTACTGTGTGTGTGTGTTGCTGTGTGTGTGTGTGTGTGTGTGTTGCTGTGTGTGTGTGTGAGCATCAATGAAGCTTCTCAGGCTTCAGCTCTAATTAGTCTCTAAACATTTTCCCACGCTGAACAAAGACTGCCTGTCGGCCTCCCTGTGTGTGTGAGACTGTGTGTGTGTGTGTGTGACTGTGTGTGTGTGTGTGTGTGTGTCTTTATCAGACACTTCTCAGCTGAGCAGCAGAATCAAACAAACAGACATTAAAGGACGGTTCCGCAGGTTTCCTCTCTTGCGGTTCGTTAGCTGTTCTAAATGTTCGCTTCTTAAAGTTCTTAAGATTCTGATGAAGTTCAGAACATTTTTATTTTTAGATTTATAATTTTGGATTTTGGATGGTTTCGGTGTACAGAGGTACAGTTTGCAGTAGTTTGCAGTAGTCTACAGTGTACAGTGGAACAGTTTGCAGTAGTTTGCAGTAGTCTACAGTGTACAGAGGTACAGTTTGCAGTAGTTCGCAGTAGTCTACAGTGTACTGTGGAAAAGTTTGCAGTAGTTTGCAGTAGTCTACAGTGTACAGTGGAACAGTTTGCAGTAGTTTGCTGTTGTCTACAGTGTACAGAGGTACAGTTTGCAGTAGTTCGCAGTAGTCTACAGTGTACAGTGGAACAGTTTGCAGTAGTTCGTAGTAGTCTACAGTGTACAGTGGAACAGTTTGCAGTAGTTTGCAGTAGTCTACAGTGTACAGTGGAACAGTTTGCAGTAGTTCGCAGTAGTCTACAGTGTACAGTGGAACAGTTTGCAGTAGTCTGCAGTAGTCTACAGTGTACAGTGGAACAGTTTGCAGTAGTTCGCAGTAGTCTACAGTGTACAGTGGAACAGTTTGCAGTAGTTTGCTGTTGTCTACAGTGTACAGTGGAACAGTTTGCAGTAGTTCGCAGTAGTCTACAGTGTACAGTGGAACAGTTTGCAGTAGTTCGCAGTAGTCTACAGTGTACAGAGGTACAGTTTGCAGTAGTATACAGTGTACAGTGGAACAGTTTGCAGTAGTTTGCAGTAGTCTACAGTGTACAGTGGAACAGTTTGCAGTAGTTCGCAGTAGTCTACAGTGTACTGTGGAACAGTTTGCAGTAGTTTGCTGTTGTCTACAGTGTACAGTGGAACAGTTTGCAGTAGTCTGCAGTAGTCTACAGTGTACAGTGGAACAGTTTGCAGTAGTTCGCAGTAGTATACAGTGTACAGTGGAACAGTTTGCAGTAGTTTGCAGTAGTCTACAGTGTACAGTGGAACAGTTTGCAGTAGTTCGCAGTAGTCTACAGTGTACTGTGGAACAGTTTGCAGTAGTCTACAGTGTACAGTGGAACAGTTTGCAGTAGTCTAGAGTGTACAGAGGTACAGTTTGCAGTAGTCTACAGTGTACAGTGGAACAGTTCGCAGTAGTTTGCAGTAGTCTACAGTGTACAGTGGAACAGTCTGCAGTAGTCTACAGTGTACTGTGGAACAGTTCGCAGTAGTTTGCAGTAGTCTACAGTGTACAGTGGAACAGTCTGCAGTAGTCTACAGTGTACTGTGGAACAGTTTGCAGTAGTTTGCAGTAGTCTACAGTGTACAGTGGAACAGTTTGCAGTAGTTTGCAGTAGTCTACAGTGTACAGTGGAACAGTTTGCAGTAGTTTGCAGTAGTCTACAGTGTACAGAGGTACAGTTTGCAGTAGTTCGCAGTAGTCTACAGTGTACAGTGGAACAGTTTGCAGTAGTTCGCAGTAGTCTACAGTGTACAGTGGAACAGTTTGCAGTAGTTTGCAGTAGTCTACAGTGTACAGTGGAACAGTTCGCAGTAGTATACAGTGTACAGTGGAACAGTTTGCAGTAGTTTGCAGTAGTCTACAGTGTACAGTGGAACAGTTTGCAGTAGTTTGCAGTAGTCTACAGTGTACAGTGGAACAGTTTGCAGTAGTCTACAGTGTACAGTGGAACAGTTCGCAGTAGTTTGCAGTAGTCTACAGTGTACAGTGGAACAGTTTGCAGTAGTTTGCAGTAGTCTAGAGTGTACTGTGGAACAGTTTGCAGTAGTCTACAGTGTACAGTGGAACAGTTTGCAGTAGTCTAGAGTGTACAGAGGTACAGTTTGCAGTAGTCTACAGTGTACAGTGGAACAGTTCGCAGTAGTTTGCAGTAGTCTACAGTGTACAGTGGAACAGTCTGCAGTAGTCTACAGTGTACTGTGGAACAGTTCGCAGTAGTTTGCAGTAGTCTACAGTGTACAGTGGAACAGTCTGCAGTAGTCTACAGTGTACTGTGGAACAGTTTGCAGTAGTTTGCAGTAGTCTACAGTGTACAGTGGAACAGTTTGCAGTAGTTTGCAGTAGTCTACAGTGTACAGTGGAACAGTTTGCAGTAGTTTGCAGTAGTCTACAGTGTACAAAGGTACAGTCTGCAGCAGTTTGCTGTTTGCAGTAGTCGAGCTGCTGGTCTGAGACTCTCGGCGAGGTGAAATCCACCATAACTCTGTTGGTTTCAATGAGGAACTTTTACTGCAGCGTCACTTCTGTTTTTGTGGTTTGCTGCAGCCACCGGTGTTTCCTGTTAGCATCCGTTCCACAGCAGACGCTCCATCTACAACAAAACTGCCTCTCTTGTGTTTTTGGCTTCTCCTTTTTCATCTGCTCTGTTTGTCTCTTCTTGATTAACACAACTGAGGCTCAACGCAGACCTGCAGACCTGCAGACCTGCAGACCTCTAGAGCAACTTTTTGTGCAATATAAGAACTGACCCACAGAACTGATTGACAGAATTAATTGTTAATTAATTTTTAATTTAAAAAAATATTTTTTGCATCAGTGGGCTCAGTGGGGTTCAAGACTACAAACAAGACAAGAGGAACTCTGATACACCTGCTGAATGATGTGTTCGTGTGTGTGAGATACCTTTACGCCGTGGCCCAGACCGTCCAGCTGCTGGTAGTTGATTGGTCGCCGGTTGTACGGTGGGCGGGGCTGTGTACCGGCAGGAGGTTGAGGAGGAGGGACGATCTTGTGGCCGCGCGGGACTCGTCTCACCGCTGTGAAGACGCCAATTTCTCTCCGAGAAACTTTCTCTTTGTGCATCTCCACCGTCTGAGGAGGACAAAGTGGAACAGACGCCACATGAGCACATGAATACAAAGAATCTAACAACGAGTCTGATTCTCGTCTGTTTGCATGTAACCATCAAAACTCAGCTTCACGTGTCCTGTAAAAAGACTTCAATGAATGTCAAAGACTGACTTCAAAAGACCAAACATCACCAGCCTGAAGCTGGTTCAGCAGTTCCTCCCTCCATACACTCATCACAGTGTCTTCTTCTTCTCTTTGGCCTGAAGACTGTCGCTCATACAAAACAAGACTTTTGAAGATCACCTTGGACTTTTTGTGACATCTTAATGATTCATTAATAATCCTCAGATGAATCAATAATGATAAGAATATTTTATGGTGAGTGTCTCAAAAATCACAAGAAATCATGAAATCATGACACACACTCAAGTGAACACTGAGCGAATGAATAAAGAGGAATGTCGAACTTCTACACAAGTTAAAGCACAGCAGTTTGTTAATGTGAGCACAAAGCAGGCCGAGAACACAGGCTCCATTCATCCATTCATCCATTCAGTCAGGCAGGCAGGCCCTGATGGAGAGGAGGCTATTATCACACACACACACACACACACACACACACACACACAGTGATGACCTGGATCTGTATTCTCAGCACACAGTAAGAAGGGACACACAGACCAGGTTCTCAGTCCTGCTGCTGAGGGCAGTCTGGAACCCAAACTTCTCTGTGTATCATCTAAAGGGAACCTCTTTTCTTCCAGGGCCACATTCAGGACTCTGTGTGGCCGGGGCCCCTCCACAGCTTTCATTTCCCTTCACATCATTTCCGACACAGGTCACATAACTAATAAACATCAAAACGGGGGCGTGGCCCCTTAAATGAGACTGAAGGACTGACTGATTGTTCATAAACTCAGGATTCAACTCTCAGTCAGCAGCATTGGAGGGCGGGGCTCACCTGACCAATAAGGTTGATGGAAGACTCCATGTGATGGAGCTGACTGGTTTGAGCATCGAGCAGAGTCAGCACGCTACTGGCCAGAGTGCTGATCTGGTATGCGACGCTGGCCAGTGATTGGGTGGTGAAGTTCTTAGTTTCCTCCAGTGCCTTCATGCTGCCATCACCTGACTGACACAGGAGACAGCAGGGTTAGCTTGTGTTAGCATAAAGGCAGAAAACAGGGGATAATTGTTAGCACAAAGACTTGAGACAGGGAGAGCTGTTAGCAAAGCTTAGCATCAAGACTAGGGGCAGGTTGAAACTGTTAGCATAGCTTTGACACAGTGGAGGGTGAGGGAAACTGTTAGCAAAGCTTAGCACCAAGACTAGGGGCAGGTTGAAACTGTTAGCATAGCTTTGACAGAGTGGAGGCTGAGGGAGAGCTGTTAGCAAAGCTTAGCATCAAGACTAGGGGCAGGTTGAAACTGTTAGCATAGCTTTGACACAGTGGAGGCTGAGGGAGAGCTGTTAGCAAAGCTTAGCATCAAGACTAGGGGCAGGTGTTAACTGTTAGCATAGCTTTGACACAGTGGCGGCTGAGGGAAACTGTTAGCAAAGCTTAGCACCAAGACTAGGGGCAGGTTGAAACTGTTAGCATAGCTTTGACAGAGTGGAGGCTGAGGGAAACTGTTAGCAAAGCTTAGCACCAAGACTGGGGCAGGTTGAAACTATTAGCATAGCTTTGACACAATGGAGGCTGTGGGAAACTGTTAGCAAAGCTTAGCACCAAGACTAGGGGCAGGTTGAAACTGTTAGCATAGCTTTGACAGAGTGGAGGCTGAGGGAAACTGTTAGCAAAGCTTAGCACCAAGACTGGGGCAGGTTGAAACTGTTAGCATAGCTTTGACAGAGTGGAGGCTGAGGGAAACTGTTAGCAAAGCTTAGCTCCAAGACTAGGGGCAGGTTGAAACTGTTAGCATAGCTTTGACAGAGTGGAGGCTGAGGGAAACTGTTAGCAAAGTTTAGTACAAAGACTGGAGGTGGGGAGAAGCTGCTAGCATAGCTTAGCACAAATACTGTAGGCGGGGGGAACTGCTAGCATAGTTTGGTACAAAGATAGGAGGCAGGGAAAATTAGATAAGCTAAATGTTGTAGTATTAGCAGTCAGTGGTAGTAACCTGAAGGAAGCTCTTGTAGTTGTACGGATCTGTATGTAGTTGTTGTAGCAGTAATAGCCATAGTACTAGTACTAGCAGTGGTACTAACCTGTATGTAGTTGTTGTAGCAGTAATTGGCCACGTTCAGCAGGTTGTCATAGTTTTCCAGCAGAGCTTTTCTGGCATTCGGTGCTTCCTCCATGATCTTCATCACCTCCTCTTTGAAATTCTCCTCCTTCATCACTGAAATCAAGACACGTTTTCTTCCTTTAATTTGAAGTTAGATCTACAGAGGAAAACCTCACAGAGGGTACTTTTACTTTGTTCTTACGATTGAAGATTAACTATCTGTCATCTTTGCTCATTCAGTTCTGGGTCATGAAGTACATGTATTCACTGTACTTGTGTATTTTTGTTGAATAAATATTCATCACAGCTGCAGCTTCTTTAGCTGCTGCTGCAGTAAAATCTTCATCTGTCAGATTGATGGGACAGAATACTGCAACTCTGACAAGTACTTTTACTGTGATACTTTGAGTACATTTTGCTGATACTACTGTACTTTTACTGAAGTAAATGATGTGAGTAGTTGTACTGCTGAGAAGTGAACAAAGAGAAACAGTTAGTGTGTGTGTGAGGACGTCACACTGACACCAACTCTTCATCATCACGGAACGATCGTTTAAAACCTGCACGTGACGCGTTTTAATGAAGGTCCATCACAGACAGGTGAGAGCAGACCTGAACCAATCTGAGGCCGACTTTCCAAACTCACCTGAGGCTGCAAAGAAGAAACAAACCGCACGAAAAAGTCCAAGCTGATAAAGTTGAAACACTGATGATGTCTGTCTGTCTGTCTGTCTGTCTGTCTGTCTGTCCTCCGCCTGTCTGTCCTCTGTCTGTCTCAGCTGTCGATTTGATTCCCGTCAAACATCAACTGCAGGTTCATGTTTTTTCTTTTTTCTCGGCTTCAGCAGCGAACTGCAAACAAAGATCCTCTGTGCGCCTGCAGAGGACTCACTCCTCCTGTTCCCTGTGGGACTCACTCCTCCTGTTCCCTGTGGGACTCACTGCTCTGGAGGAATGAAAACTGAAAACATGAACACAGTCTGATGTTAGGTGGAGTTCAATAATCTGACAGCTGATGGGATGAAGGACCTGTGGTAGCGTTCCTTCTTACACACTGGATCTAACAGTCTGTTACTGAAGGAGCTGCTGAGGGCCCCCACTGTGTCATGCAGGGGGTGGGAGGGGTTGTCCATGATCGATGTCAGGTTGGTTAACATCCATTTGAAGGACTTAGGGAAGAAGAAGAATGTTAAAAGGACCACACAATCATCCTGGAAACTCTCAAGGACCTCTTACTTCATTTTTAGAGTTTTGGAATCTTTTCAAGCACCCAAAAATCTCTTGAGGGATGAAGAGTAAAAACATCACGAAGCTTCAGGATGATTGTGAAGGTGCTAAAAAGATTCCAGAGGTCATTGAATTGATTCTTGATTCCTTCTGGAGAACAGGTGGACCCCAGGGGACGATTCAAGGATACCGTTCATGTGAGTTCTTGAATGATCCTGAAACCTCTGGATGGACCCCAGGTCCTCTCTAGGACCGAGCAGTGGGAGTCACAGTCAGTAGGACTGTGAGTCTCCATAAATAAGTTCAGAGTGAGACCTCCTGTCTGTTTCCTCCTCTCTGTGTGGACCTGCTCAGCTCAGACCACTTCCGGTTTCACATCATCGTTAAGACCTGAAGTGAAAACTGACCCAGAGTCAGTTTGATTTCTGAAGGTTGAAACAGAAATGTGATGCTGGGCCTGTTAGTGATCATAGATAGATAGACTTTATTTATCCCAAGCTGGGAAATAGCAGTGCAGCAGCAGCATCACACACAGTGAAATAAGTGAAAATAAGACTATAAAGAACAAACTATACAGAATAAAATATAAAAATAGCGAGTAGTAAAAAGATTATATACATAATAATAAAATAGCAAAATAGTAAACAGTAGTAAAAAGTATTGCACAAAAAAGAATATCAAATGCAAAATGAATATCAAAATAAGAATATCAAAAGCAATGGAAAAGAACATGAATACATGTGTGTACATGAACTCCTGCAGGTAAAAGTATTCAAAGTACTCAGAGTACGGTCATAATAACAGTCCACCGTCTTCAGTGAGACAGGTGAGCGGTCACATGTTACATCATTCTGTGTCTCACAGCTGCAGACTCGTCTGGACATCCACAGCTTCTATCCAACGTTTCAAAATGTGCAGTTTTACAGAGACTTCCTGTCTTCACTGTGACAGGAAACTCTGCTACTTCAAACTAATTGTGGTTTGAATGATTTTACTGAAGCTTTGAGCTGCTGAGTGTCTGCAGCGCCACCTGCTGCTCACACTGACACTGTACAGCTCTAAGTACACAAACCCAGCACACATGAAAACCTCCTGCATGAATGTATTCTGCTTCTCCAACCATTATCACTGATTTAATGTTATCATTCATTTCTCTGTGATGTGGACGGAGGACGGAGGAGTTAGCTCTGCCACTAGAAGGTGTGTTTATCTAGATATATTTTCTTTTCTTTTCTTGCATCCACTGTACATAGGATACCTTATTTTTGAAATTTGACTATCTGCACGATTGCACTGTTTTGCACCTTTCATGACTGTTTAACCCCCCCCCCCCCGAACCATCACAGAAACATCTGTAGAAATAGTTTGACCATGAGAATATTAATAATCACATTAATATCACAGTCTGATGTGAAAGCTACAGGAAACATGAGCGTTTCTAAAAGAAGACAAATCACTGTATCGTTGTATTTGTTTTAAATTTGGTTTTATTAAAGTCATCAACATGTGTGATCATATTGGCAGTTCAGTGAAAACCATGTATCTCCAAACTAACAAGTTACCTGCTTGGTTGATAAAATTCTGCCCCCCTGAGATGAAACAAACATTTTAAAAGCTTTCGGGTGAACTGAGAGAAGCTGCAGCTGAAAACAGCCTCAGATAAAGTTCACCTGCTGGAGATCACAATAAAACCATTCAAACTTGTTTCCGGGGCGACGAGACGTCACTTGTTGCTCGGGGCTACGGGGTTCCAGGGTTGTCTCCGTGGAGCTCCGTCTTTGTCTTTCTTCTCCAGAGGCTTCAGGTGAGACGACAGGACGAGGTCTCTGTGGAGACACATGCAGCTAAAGCTGAGCCTGGAACTCATTCATTCATTCAAGGACCCCTGGAATGTCTTCAAGGACACTGGGGGCCCGGTTGAAACCCTGACCTGGAAGTGTTTCAGGACCCTGGAGTTACCTGAACTCGCTGTAGGAGGACACTCTCTGGGTGACGGCTCTCAGCTTCGCTTCGTTCTCTCTCTTGTGTCTCTGCTCACACTCGATCGCCCCCTTCAGCTCTCTCTCCAGCGCTGAGAAATCGATGACATCACGCTCCGGCCTCGCCATCACCTGATGATGTCAGTCAGGTACACTTCGATATAAACCTGTAGAAATTTGTACATTAACGTTACATTAAAGGTCGTCCACATGATCTTAAACACAGTGGGATCCACTTTAAGGTCTGGACTCTGGGTTCAGGTCTGAGGCCACCGCTTTCAGCCAGATCAATAAAGTCTTCTGGACTTCAGTAATCAGAATTAAAATGATTGTTGTGGGTTCTGGTACATTCTGCTGTAGTTTCAGACGTCATTTTAAAGTCTCATCACTCATTTAACTGATAAAACTGCACATCCGAGCTGAAGCATCCCTGCAGACACAGACCTCAGATCTGGTCTTTGAGGGCCTCACTGAGCACATGACAGACCAGGTGTTCAGCATCATTTCAGTGGTTGTACAGTTGTACACGTTAGCCCACCTGTGGGACCACCTGTTCCTCTTCCTGTCACTGAGGTCGGATTCCTGATAAAACTGACTCAGTGTTTGTTCTGCTCAGCTTTAGAACCACCTGCTCCAACAGCCGGCTGTGATTAAGCTAACATGCTAACATGCTAGCCTCACCTGATACAGAAACCACAGAAACGTCATTAAACAGCCATTAATGAAGCAGCAGTTTGACTGTCTGCTTCATATTTACTGACGGTTATTGAACGCAGCTCAGTGGCTAACGCTAGCTCCCAGGCTAACCTCACAGAGCTAAACCTGCTGTTATTTAACGTTAGCTTCCTGGCTAGTAGCATCCGCCAGACAGGTGAAACGTCTTACCTGCTGAAGTAGCTTTAGCTGCACGTGCTCCCACTCTCTCTGATCGGGTGTATTCAGGCGTTTTCAGGCTCATCGCGGGTCTGTAACAACAAACCGTCTCCATGACGACGAGCAGCCGGACGGCGCCTGCGCAGTGGAGTGACGCCGCTGAATACTTACTGATCTGATTGACAGTTCAGGAGGCCGGAAGCTGATATTGAAGTGAAAAGTGACTGAGTACATTTGAGCCAGGACAGGAGAGTTATCACGTGACTTACCTGTGGCACGCAGCTACTAGACATGTTGAGGTTCACCTGTGGGGATGTAACCACGTGATCACATGAAACGATAACCTGGAACCGACTGACGTGTCTCAAAAACGCCTCAGAGGAAACAGTGAAGTTCACACATGACGAGCAGGTTGTCAGTGCAGCTTCAGCAGTCTGTGCGGAAATAAATATAAATATAAAGAATATAAACACTTATTTTTATTGAAAGTATATTTAAAATGTATAAATATACCTTTTATAAAGATAAGATAAACGTTATTCATCCCCAGCAGGGGAGATCTGGGTCTGACAGCAGCAGGTAACAGCAGTTGGAAAGAAAAATAGCAACAGATACAGAGAAATTAAATATATATATATATAAAATAAAAGTTGACTATATATAAATGTACATATTATACAAGGGACTTTATAAAAGACATAAAAAGTATGTAGAAAAATATATAAAAAATATGCATTGCCACAGTAACTTTGGAAAGATAGCCATTAAAATATACTGCCAGTGCACATGGTAATGCCACGAGTACAGAATGTAAGATGCCGTCAGATTAATAATGATAATAAATAAAACTACTGCACAGAAGAAGAAAACATATACAAAACAGTAGAAAGATATTTAATATTAAAGACATGATCACATGACAACACAACAAATATCTGAGAGCACTGTGGGACCTTTCCTCTCTGTCTGTCTGTTAGAGAACATGATGTTACATGGTCGCCATGGTGACCACATCAGCACACACCTGCATGCTGAGGTATGCCCCGCCTTTTTTAAACTGTTTGTTTTTGTGGCACCAATGAACATGTTGCTGTTTGACCTTTTTGTTCCTCACATTTGTTTCATCTCTGTCTCTTTGAGCTCGTTCTCAAACCTCATATTTGGATATGGTGCAGTTCATCTGATTAATGGAGTAACAGCTGTGGTAGAGACTCGCTGGTTTGGTTTTAATATTACTGTGAATGCAGGTTGAGATGAACTGGACTTTTCTTGCCAAGGCTGCAGGTGCATGAAGCGAGGCAGAGGTGCATAATAAATCAGAGGGAAGTTGACAGAGCTGGGTGACTGCAATCAGTTTCAACATAATATTTGTACAAAAGCACATCAACACTGACATACAGATCAGGTTTATTTTTATTTCAGGTCAGTAAAATACCATCTTATGTACAGAGTTTAATCTGTTAATCTTCCATGTCAGCTTTGTTCAATATCTGTAATACATAAACTCAATACTATAAAAACATACAGCATCGTACAGATTACCAGTTCTAGGATTTATCATTAACAGTAAATTATTCATCCCTTAAAAAAATAACTTCTGACTCCCTTTTGTTTTTTGTCCTCACTAATTTGTGGTGTCCCTCTGGGAAACATCCCAGGTCCTCTTAACTTTCCATTAAAGCTTATTTAAATTTAAAGAAACACTTTAACAACTCTGTAAGTCCTCGTCTTGTGGAGAAAGATGTTCCAGATGAGCAGATCCAGGATGTTTTTAGCCTTAGGGTTAGGGTTAGGTGGGGTTAGGGTTAGGTGGGGTTAGGGTTTATGGCCAAATAATGTTCATGACTAATCAACCACTGTTTCATGAAGGCCTTCAGTAAAACAGATACTTGGTATCATACTTGGAAAATGTGTTTTACAGCGTCAGTGAATGCCACACAGACTGATGGCTGTTGTACTGGAACACATCAGACTCCAGACTGTGAACATGGACATAAACCAGGACCCCTGCAGTGTTCATCTACGTGTTGATACTAAATCTGATTGACATTGTGAGACTGTGCTGAGGAGTTCATCGATAACGACCTGCACACAGTCAGTTCTGAGAAACTGATCAGCTCATTAAACTAATGACCTAACAGGAGAACCCAGCTCGCAGTTTACATCTCCACTCAGTTTGGCTTCTAAAAAGATGAATTATGTGTTCCTTCTTCCAAACATCTCGTGTTCAGCTGAGCAACTTCTGGGGCTTCAGAGTCCCTGTAAGTACATGTTTCACATTTCAAACGACAGATGGCAGTTATCGATGTGATAACACTGCTTGGTTAACACATCACATGCATGAAGTTCCCACAGGCTGTTCTTGGTCAGGATGTGGAAGTATAAAATGTTTCTGCTGGAAGGGCAGAAATCCTGAGGGATCTTGGTGAGATGTTTTTCGTGGTTCAGAAGAGGGATAAAGAAGCACTATCTCCTGAGATGGATGGGTCATGGAAGTCCAGAGTTTTGAAGGTTATAGAGATATTTTATGTGTTTTCGAGGTGCCGAGCAAGGTGGACACTGTTTGGATTATTCCAGCTTCTCGTGTCTCTACATACAAGAAGGTCTCATCTTTGAACCAGTCCGGGGTTTTAGATGTTCCACTGGTTCTAGCAAGGTTACTTAAGGCTTGGTGGTCTGGTGGTGAGACAGAGGTGTCATGTAGCCAAAAGATTCCACATTTAACCCCTCGTGGCTTTTATAAAAAGGAGGAGAAACTATTTCTACAAGGTTTCGAAGTGATCTGGAAGTGTGTGAGTGTTCAAAGTCAGATATTGGGTTTAGGGTTGGTTTTTTTAGGTGCCATATATGTGTGAAGTCAAAGTGCTGGATAACACTTCAGAAAAAGTCCAGGGTTCCAAATGGTACCATTCCGGGTCTAACTGGGTTGTTTAAGGCTTGGTGGTCTAGTGGTGAGAGAATTTTAAAACATTGGGCTGCAGGTCTAACCATCACATCGCTCAAAGTGCGAAATAAGTTGATTTTTAAGGTGCTAAGTGTGTTTTGTTTGGTCTGTTTCCTTGAAAGAGCACTGACACTGCAGGTTCAAGTTTCAGAATCAGTCCAGGATTCTGAACACTTCAACCCAAGCTCTACCTGGATTATTTGGAGCTGGGGTGGGGAACCTCCCGCCTCTGGGCAGTATATGGCCCAAGAGACCGTTTGATCGAGCCCACGAGGCAGCTCAGCAGTTCAATAGCTCACAAATACAAAACAATCTCAATGCAACAATTACTTTTTTCAGTAATAAAAGATTAAGATGACCTTCCCAGTGGTCCCTGAATGCAACACACACACGCTGATATGTTGCTGTGACAGTCAAGAAAAGGAGATGCAGAGTGTTGCAAGGAATGGACGAACAATTATTAGACAAACCAGGGTGTCTCAGTCAGTTTGTGAGGACGAGCTCACAGTGATGAAGAGGGCTGCTCTCAGGAGTCATCACAGCTACAAACAGCTGAACTGGACAAGCTGCAGGACAAACCTCCTGGATAAAGTTTGATGCTCCACAAGCAGCTTTCAGAACACATCCTGACAGAGACGCTCTGAGTGATAAAACAAAGTCAAACTGATCCAGAGTCAGTGTGTCTGGAATAATTCATAGAGAAAAGCTGACATGAAACTCAGTGACAGTAAGTGTCTGTGATCTGACCTTCATGGTGGACATGAACCTCTCAGAGCTGAACCTGGAGCTCCAGCAGCGTCTCACAGGTGAAATTATTAAAGCTAAAGAGGAAACACTGAGCATGCTCCTGCTCTGACACCTGAATCTGCTGCTGAGTGAAACCCCTGCAGGTGTTTGCTGAGAGGTTTCAGGACATGAGGACTCAACAGGAGGAAGTGAACATATCTGCTGTTTAATGAGGAAGCAGCTGATGAGTCTGAAAACCTGCAACATGAAACCATTGAGCTCCAAAGCAAAGACAAACTAAAAACTACAACAAGCTCCCTCTGCTCCAGGTCTATAAACTGCATGTACGCCCTGAGACTTTCCCACTCTGAGGACACATGGACTGAAGTTTGCATCTCTGTTTGGGACAATAAGACTGTGAGCAGCTCCTTTTAAAACTGACTACTGCAAAAACCTGATTCTGCTCCAGACTGTCTGACCCAAACCTGCAAAACCAGACGTGAGCAGCATCACAATCACTTTAAAAAACAGGAAGAGGAGAGGAGTTCAGGCCTGGAGATCTACAAGGTTCTGGAAGGATCTGGTGGTCTTTCGACCCAAGTTTAGGGTTAAAACCAGTCCAGGGTTCTAGATGGTTTCACTTGGCATCTAGTAAAGCCTGTAGGTTCCAGCTGTACCTCATTAATTTATGAAGTCTATGAGGGTCTAGGAGGTGTTGCCTTCAAAGAAGAGCAAAGCTGCTGTCAAAGCCTTTAAAACCAGTCCAGGGTTCTAGGTGGTTCCACCAAAGTTCTGCTTTTATTTAAGGGTCATTTAAGGCACAGTGGTTAAAAAGAGGCATCAAATATCCAGGAGATTCAATTCAAAACATTAAATCCAGAGTGAACTGGGTTCAAGAGGAGGTCATGTTTAGGTCCAGAGTTGGAGAAGGTTCTCTGACACTCCGGAAGATTTTTGGCAGGTCTCATGATGTTAAGGAGGCTTACAGAAGGTCCCCAGAGGGTTCCTGAAGGTCCCACAGGCCTCTGGTAGGTTCCCCCTACCTCTGGGAGAAGACGGTCTGGAACTCCTTGAGCATGAGCTCCACTATCTGGCTCTGGAACACCATGTGGATCGTCATATTGGCTGACTCAGTCTGCGGGCGGAGCAACGTGGGGCCAAACACGATGGCGACGCTCTGAATCGACATCCTGTTAGACTCCTTGTGTTCGACCACCCTGGAGAGAAAAATGATGTTCATCAATTCTTATCATCACATCGTTCAGTTTACTTCAGGAGACCACAGAGAGTATTTCTACAGACCCACCTGACTCACCTGTCACTCATACCTGCTGTTTATTACTGTCCATATTGACCTTACGTCCTCTCTGGTAGGCAAATGTGACCATACATTTAGTCCTGGTTTAACTTAAATGTCCTCCAGGGTCTGGTTCCACAAAAAAACTGTCCCTTGAAGAGACAAACTCAATATTGATGTCTGAGTTCATGAGCTGCTCAGAGCTGAACAGATCGGAACTATTTTCAGTGGGACCAGTTTGGAAAATACAGGGGGTGTCAGGACTGTCAACTGACACCTTGGACACCCTAAAAATCTAAAAATCAAACATTTTCACTGTAAAGTTAATTTTCATGTATTCTTGAGCAGCGTTAGCATGGCCGTGTATATCTCCTCTGATATTAACGAGCCTTTAGTCCAGTGAACCAGTCCATACCTCCGGCTTATTATCAGCCTTCTGTATGCTGGTCCAGGTTTTACGAAGCCTTATTTCGATGTTTTAATGAGCGGACTCACTTGCGCAGGTGTTTGAACAGCAGCTCCATGGTGTCGTGGTTCGGCAGAGGCAGAGACCGAACCAGGTCCTTCATGTAGGAGACTCTCAGGCTGTAGTCTGGGACCTCTGCGTGGAAATCAACACACAGAGCAGCTTCTAAACACTGACGGGTTTAAACAGCACTCACATCTGTTTAAGCTAACGAGGGACCAGAAATGTGTTCATGCTTTGGTGTGAACACCTCAGCAGCTACAGACCAACTGAGATGTGGATATGCCTTGTTCCCAGTGGGTGATTGTCATGACTGGGGTCGCCCCAGGACAGTGTCTCCTGCGCCACCATCACTACAAGTTTGTGGAGTCTCTTTTGGATCGGGTGTGCCTGTTCAAGTTTGGTCTGTGAATTTCTTAATATATTAGTGCAAGTCAGGATTTTCATGGGTCTTTTTCAGGTTAGGTCCTGAATTCTGAACCATGAAGACATCACATGACTGGACGAAGGCACAACTCGCAGTGCTCTTATTGGTTTTCAGCTCTAACTCTGAAAGAGGCAGAATATGAATCTGGAATGAAAATCAGTGAAATGTGAGGAGGGAAACAATTAAGATTGAAAACAGCTTTAAAAAGTGGTGAAAGTTCATCTTCAACTGGGCTGAATGATGTTCCACGAATGTTTTTCAGGCTTAAATCAGAACTTATCAAAAGCATTTTGACTTCATACGAAACTCATGCTGAAGACGCTCTGAGCATTCTCGTATGATTCGTCTCTCGTTAACGTTCGGTCCAAATTTGTCTTTAAGACTGTAATGTTTGCATCTCTGTGTGACTTGAACACACAGCTGGCAGATCATTTCCTGGCTGTGGGTTAAACGTGTCACGTGTTGCAGGCTGTGTAGACGTGAAGTACGTGACGTGTACTGACGGATGGCGGCGATGAACTTGTCGAAGCAGCTGAAGGGGAACAGCGGCTCCGGAAGCTCCCGCAGGAAAAGCTTCAGGGCGCCGGTGATCACGTGGATCTCCTCCCACTGTCCGTCCTCCAGGTCCAGCTGCTCCTCTGCGGGGACGACAGGGACGCGATGAGTAAGACAACAAATGAAGAGGCCGGTTTGTAGAAACCAACCGTCTGCTGCAGCTTCTCTCTGAGCAGCGTGATTACAGCCAATCACCTGCCGGCTTCACACGTCCATCAATTCTACTTAATTTCATCTGAAGGTACATTTTGTGAAGGTCAGACAGACAGACAGAGAGACAGACAGAGAGACAGACAGACAGAGAGACAGACAGAGAGAGAGACAGACAGACAGGCAGATAGACAGAGAGAGAGACAGACAGAGAGACAGACAGACAGACAGACAGACAGACAGACAGAGAGACAGACAGAGAGACAGACAGACAGAGAGACAGACAGAGAGAGAGACAGACAGACAGGCAGATAGACAGAGAGAGAGACAGACAGAGAGACAGACAGACAGACAGACAGACAGAGAGACAGACAGAGAGACAGACAGACGGACAGACAGACGGACAGAGAGAGAGACAGACAGACAGACGGACGGACGGACAGACAGACAGATAGAGAGACAGACAGAGAGAGAGAGGGACAGACAGACAGGTCATGGGTCAGACAGACAGACAGACAGACAGAGACAGACAGACAGACAGACGGACAGATAAACAGACAGACAAACAGACAGACAGACAGACAGACAGACGGACAGATAAACAGACAGACAGACAGACAGACAGTTTGGTACCATGATCAGCTTTGTGTCGTAGTTTCTGGATCACAGCCAGGTTTCCGCTCACTCTGTAGATCCCGTCCACATCCAGACCTGAACACACACACACACACACGCACGCACACACACATACATCAGTCTGCTGTGTGTGTGTTGTGTGTGTGTGTCTGTGTGCGTGTGTGTGTGTGTGTGTGTGTCTGTGTGTGTTCTGTGTGTTGTGTGTGTGTTTTGTGTGTGTGTGTGTGTGTGTTGTGTGTTGTGTGTTGTGTGTGTGTGTGTGTGTGTGTGTGTGTGTGTGTTGCGTCACCTCTCCTCTCCACCGCTCTGATACATTTGTCCACAAACTTGGGGGTGGTGGTGTTTTCGCGGTGGCAGAGGGTGTCCAGGTGGCAGCCGAACACGTTATCTGAACAGGAGAAGATTTCAGTCGGGTTAGTCCAGATCCAGACTCTGGACCGCCTCGCTGAGCGTCAGCGCGTCCATCAGAGCTCGCTTTGCGAAACTCGGTTTACCTCTGATGTAGCCTTTCTCTTTGACGCTCTGCAGCGTCGGCCTCCGCTGGAGGAAACGTCGCAGTTTGGTCCGAACTCGTCTCTGCTCGGATTCGGCCGTCCCTGACGAAGTCCTGGTGGCTGAAACGGAGAAGAAGAAGAATGTCTGAGGTGTGAGTCCGACAGGAAGCGTCATTCAGGTGTCCACTTCATTGATTTTTATTTCATGTTCGATGTTCTTTGACTTTAAATTTCTTTAAAGTTCATCGTCGACCTTGGAAACAACAAATCGACTGAAGGTCCACGTTCTCGCAAGAAGCGACACGATGACTTTGCTCCGTTGTTGGAAACGGATGAAAAGTCTGCTGATGACTACCATGTGATAAGATAAGATAAGATAAGATCAACTTTATTCATCCCCAGCTGCGGAAATGTACAGGCAGCATCAGTAGAAATGACAATAATAATATTAATAAGAAGAATAAAAAGTTGACTGTATTCATGTGTACATTTAATACAAAAGACTGTATAAAAATGGAAAGTACTGAGAAATACTGAACACCTGGCTGTTGTGGATAAGATAAATGAGCTGAGACAGGTGATACTGTGGACTCACATGTCCTCTTCCTGTCTTTGTCCTCTTTGTCTGAAGCAGCTTCGTCCTCGTCCTCTGACAGATGGTCCAGTTCCTGAAAGAGTTGGACTCAATGAAATGACTTTCATTGGCTGTCCCTGATCTGTTACCGTGGTGACGGCCTGGTGCTACATTTAGCTCATGGTTGCTGCGAGTGTGTGTGCTCGTACCAGCTGTCTGATGGTGTCCTGCATCACTTTGAGCCAATCGCTGATGATGCTCTCGGTGTCGTACTGCATCAGATACTCGCAGCCCTGACGCGTCTTCAGCTGCAAACACAAACACGCGATGAGAGCGGTGAATGTGAAGCCGGACTGTAACCACGGCAACACACCGGTACCTCTAAGACGTTCTTCTTGGACGACTTGTCCCTGGAGGCCCAGCCCACCGAGGCTCCTCTCAGCTCGACGGTGTATTCTGGAACAATCTGTGACGATTTACTCTGAAGAACAGGAAGTCATCATCATCACGATACGTCATTTCCCTGATTGACAGGTTTGTACGGATTCAAATCTAATCACATTTTATTTTATCATATTATACTGTTACATGTTTTTAACGTGTTTGATGCCTCTTTAATTTGTTGAGTCATTAAACAAAAGTCTGCTTCAATGCTCACAGTGCTGTTAGCTAAATGCTAATATGAGCATTGTAAAATGCTCACAGTGGCAAAGCTAACATGCTGATGTTAAGCAGGTATAAGGTGTACCATAGCATCATCTTAATTTAGCATGTTGTCATGCTAACATTGGCTACTTAGCATTAAACACAGAGTTCAGCTGAGGCTGATGAGAATGTCGTTAGTTCTTAGTTTAGAATCAGTTAGTTGCATCCTCGTCCAACAGTTTGAGATATGTCAGTGTGGTTGACTGACAGACTGCTGGCAGCCACAGATTCAGTCTCTTCAGTCCACCTTAAAGCAGATCTCATCAGCTGATTGTGGTTCAGGATGTCCGGCTCCGTTATGCCATGATTTTCACAATAAGCTACGTTTATGAAACACGTCCAGGTTCCTGTGAGCTGGTCTGAACTGGATTCTTGTGGGTGCTGATTGGTTGATATTTGATAAAGGTTTCTGTGACTTATTGTTATACTCAATAACCTCAGAACTTAGTGTCAGCTGTATAAACACTGTATATAATGAATATTATGAACCAGCCAGTGTTCCAGTATGTGTAACTGGTTCTTACAGCGTTCCCAGTGGGAGCAGATTTGGGGTCTCTGTGAAAGGTCAGGATCCCACCGTGGAGGACCGTCCAGGACTGACTCCAGTTCTTCCTGTCCAACAACAACACAAACGACAAACAGTTAAATGATAAAAAGATAAAAAGAAAACATCTTCAGCTTCTTCCTCCATCAAACAGGCAGAGAGTGAACGCCTCACCGGATCCTTTTGCCGTTATCGGCTACTTTGGTCTTGTTGATGATTCCTGCTTTCTCCAGCAGATGGCACTGTAGACACACACACACACACACACACACACACACACACACACACACAGACACACACACACACACACACACACACACAGGTGAGTCCTCAGGTTTCTTTAAACTTGCAGATCAACTTTGAAATGTGACTCCTGTGTAAAGGAGGGAGTGGTGTGTGTGTGTGTGTGCGTGTGTGTTGTGTGTGTGTGTGTGTGCGTGTGTGTCTGTGTGTGCGTGTGTGTGTTGTGTGTGTGTGTGCGTGTGTGTGTGTGTGCATGTGTGCGTGTGTGTGTGTGTGCGTGTGTGTGTGTGCGTGTGTGCGTGTGTGTTGTGTGTGCGTGTGTGTGCGTGTGTGTGTGTGTGCGTGTGTGTGCGTGTGTGTTGTGTGTGCGTGTGTGTGCGTGTGTGTTGTGTGTGCGTGTGTGTGCGTGTGTGCGTGTGTGCGTTTGTGTGTGCGTGTGTGCGCGTGTGTGTGTGTGCGTGTGTGCGTGTGTGTGTGTGTGCGTGTGTGTGTGTGTGCATGTGTGTGTGTGCGTGTGTGTGCGTGTGCGTGTGTGCGTGTGTGTGTGTGTGCGTGTGTGTGTGTGTGTGTGTGCGCGTGTGTGTCTGTGTGTGTGTGTGTGTGTGTGTGTGTGTGTGTGTGTGTGTGTGTGTGTGTGTGTGTTATCTCTGTGAATAAAATCTACTTTTTTATGTCCTTAATCTTGTTTAATTCAGTCCTGGAAATATTTGATGTCACCATAGAAACACACAGTTTTACTGTCATCGAGAAAACTCTTCGTCAGGAATCACCAAAAGACCCCCAAGAACCTCTAGACTATCCACACAGACCCATAGAACCTCTACAATGATCCATTGAGCCCACTTAAGGACAACCAAAACTTCCTCAAGGACCACTAGAAGATCCCCAAGGACCTCTAAAAACTTGTCTTGGACACTTACACCTTAATCAAACACCCCCAAAATGTTTAAAGATGATACACAATACCTCCTCAAGAACACCTTGAACTCCATTAGAACCACATCAAGAACAAGAACGATCTGTTGCCTCATCAGAGACCCCTTGGACCTCAGTAAACACCTGGAAACTCCTCTAAAACCAACATATACTTTGCACAAAAAACTAAATCTTTAGCAATGAACCACAAAACCTCCCCTTGATTCTCCTCAAGGTCCTCAAAAATGTCCCCAAGGACTCACTGCAGTCAGACCTGCTGGAGGACATCTGGCAGACTCTTCTTAAGACAGACTTTCATCAGAACTTTGGGTTCGACTTGAATCGCCTTTTTTTCTTTTATGTTGTTTAATTGTCTTTAGTCCGTTCTATGTTGTTTTGGTCCAGTTCTTTTGTGACCTAAAGGTTCTCCGTTTGATCAGATTCTCTAACTGATTTTATAGTTGAGTTAAATCTGTGTGAAGCACTTTGTAACTCAGGTTGAAGGAAAAGTGATCTACAAATAAAGAAGTTATTATTATCCTTACTGAGCAGTTGAGAACCATCAGCAGAACAAACTGCAGAACCAACAACAGAACAATCAGGTAAACCAGGTAACCCTAACCCTAACCCTAACCATCAGCAGAACCGTTCCAGAGGTTCAGTGTTAACGCACATGATGAATGGTTCTTGATGTATGATCAGGAGGGTTAGTGGAGAAACACTGGAGAACTTTCTGGGCAACATTCAAAGTTCAACAGGAAAAATGATCTAAGATAGATGTGTTGATGGTGGTGGTTGATGGCGGGGTAAACCAGAGCCCCCAGCTGCACACACAGAGGCCCTGATCCAGCTGAGAATCGACACCAGGACCATCGGAGGCGGCAGTGCTAACCACTGAGCCCCTCATCAGCTACAGGAAGAATCCTTCTAAATGTTTGGAGACGTCCTGATGAGAGTGAAGCAGTAGTTCTGATGAAACACAGCAGGGGGCGCCGTCTGTCTGCACTGCCCAGAAAGTTCCCCTCAGATAATGAGTCAGTGTTTAAAACATTAAAGAAAATGTTTGATTCTCTGTGTTAGAACAAAGGTTAGTCAACACCTGGTCTGCTGTGGCCACAGCAACAGCAGGAGATCTGACACAATCATTCATATCTGACAGAGAACCCAGCAGACACCCAGCAACGTCAGTAACCAATCAGGGCCAAGGACCTACGTGCAGCTGATGGGAGCCTGTGCTCCGATTGGACAGATTCCTCTTCAGTCTGTGCCTATCATAAAGCTTGATGAGAAAGAAAAGGATGACACGAAGAATGAACGACTGAAGTGTGATGAGACAGCGAGGGAGGTGTGCGAGGGAGGTGAGTGTTTGTCTACCTCTGGACTGTCGGGGGAGTGTCTTCTGTGAGACACCTCAGTGAAGTCGGAGACGTTCCTCCTGTGGCTGGGAGCAAACGTCTGGAACACAAAGGAGGATTTTTAAATGAGCTCAAGTTTCTACGGAACTCCTCAAGTCCTGAAAGATGAACTGGATTTACCACGATCCAGTTTGAGCAGGTTTGTATCGTGTTCACGTAAGTTATTACGACCATTAGCACAAGTTATCATCTTCATTAGCATACGTTATTATCATCACTAGCATACGTTATTATCATCATTAGCACAAGTTATTATCATCATTAGCACAAGTTATTATCATCCTTGGTGTAAGTTGTCTTGTTCACGTTATTTTCACGGATCATTAGCGTAAGCTATCATCATGATTGCCATTATCTCGTTCAAGCTATTTTTTGTGAAAGTTACCCTTTTTTAAAATTGTTATTATATGATTGGCTCAACGGTTATGTCGGATTGACTCACTTCTTCGGCCACACTGTGTCTCCAGTTCCTGACCTGCACAGTTGCTCCCTCCTCAGGAACTCCATTTCCCATCAGCCTCTGGGGCAAAGATGGAAGCTGGAAAAATCAATCAATTACTGACAATCAGACATACAAGCTGCACGACTCAGGAAGAAACTGACTGATCTATTGATTGATTACCTCCTGCAGCCCCCCCTTCAAGTGTGTGTGCGTGCATGCGTACGTGTGTGTGTGTTGTACCGTTGTGAAGACGCTGTCGTTGCTGTTGTTCTGTGTGTCTACAGGATAATCTTCCTCTGGCAGCGGAGGCTTAAACACACAAACACCCGTCATCAAAGAAAAATTCACCATTTTTAAACTGAGAAAAGCAACAAAAAATGATCCGAAATAAGTTAATAATATATAATCTATGAATCAATATATGTATAAAAATTATAGTAACAATGATTTATTTAAAATTACTTAAACTTTATAGACTTTTACATAATAAATTTGGTTCTTTTGCTTCTGTTAAAGCCTTGAAAACACACGATCGTCCCTCAGTAGCAGAAAGCTTCAGCTACAGTTTGTCCACTGTGCTGTGATTTAAGTAAGACTTTGGTAATCTTAAACCAGACTCGATCCAGACTTGTCTCAGGATCGTACCGGGCCGTCTGCATGCCTCCTGTTTACTGTCGAGCCTGGGGGGGATGAGGAGGGTGAGGAGGGGGACAGTGGCTCTGGTGCGGTCCATGACGTGGCTCCTGTGGTGGGGTTGTAGTAGTAAAATCTCCCTGAGACCTCGTCCACCAGCTGCTCCCAAACACAGCCCTGAACGGAAGGACACCAGTGATTGGCTGGAAGTAGTTTGTGAGGATGTGGCATAATGCTGCCCTCTACAGGACAGATTATGACATTACACTCCTCTGACTGTTCTAATTTTCAGTGAAACATGTGGCTCCACACAGGCCATCCATTTTTAATCGTACCTGAGAGGAGGCTGGGGAGAGCAGAGGGGAGGGGGAGGTCAGCTGCCCCCCCTCGCTAACTCTGGACCGGTCCATGTCTCGAGCAGGCGGGGGTTGCGGGCCGTGAGGGTCGGACCAGGTGGTCTGTCCGGTTACAGGATGGAAATAGAACACCTTCCCGCTGTCCTGGTCAGTGTGCACCTGAGCGAGTTCAGTTATACATCAACAACACACCCACGCCCACCCCACTCAGAAGAATCAGGCAGGTGAGCTGACGGCACGTCCAGGTGCAGTCTGAACACAGTGAACCGGACTGCACCAGTATCAGTCCCTAGCTTTTAAAAACCCAATCATCCTAAATAAAATAAATCAATATAATCTGATTAAGAATCTAGAAAGTAAATGAAGCGTCAGGACGTTATTTTAAATAAAGTTTTGATGGTTGTTGATGTGTCTCTGAGCAAGGCAGTGAAGCGTCACCTGGTCCTCAGCAACATGTAGCTTTTCCTGCTCATTCGATCACAGCAAACCGACCTGAACGGCTCAGCTCTGATTACATGTGATCAAACTTTAATGACGGTGAGGTAACATGAAGAGATGACAAGAAAATGTGCTGGAAAGAGAGCGGCGATACAGCACAGAACAAAGCCGGACTGGTGACTTGGGGGGGGGGGGGGGGGGCCTGCTCAACTGCCACTTCAACTTCATTCAGTCTTAAAAAAGTCAAATTAAATTGCTTCTTCTTTCTTAATTGATTGATTTCTTTGATTTCTTTCAGTCTTTCTGTCTGAACAGACTCTTAACATCTTTCAATCGTTTGATTTTGTCTGTCACTTCAACTTCTTTCAGTCCTTTAATTTTAACTAACTACATTTCTCCATTTCTATGTTTTTGAGGCAATCAGCACTTTCATTCCTTTCACTCCTGGAATTTAATTATTCTGGTAAACACACCTGTGCTTCGAAGCTATCAGAGGTCACCTCACCTGCCATACGTCCGGTGGGCTGAGGGGGGAGGCGGGGCTTATCATCCCAGAGGAGGACACTGATGATGAGGGGGTGAGGTCTGGAGCCGAGGGGGCGGGGCCAGGAGGAGGTGATGACGGTAGGGCGGGGCCAGAGACCGAGATCTGAGGGAGGGACGTTTTCTTCAGACTGGAGACGTTGGCATAGATGGGCGAGTCAGGGTCGAGCGAGCAGTGGTCCTACAGAGAGAGAGAGAGAGAGAGAGAGTCAGCTGCCGGCTGAAAGAAGGTTTAGACTGTAGAAGCTGATCCCTGCTGGGATCACCCAGGTGGGTCCTGCTGGGATCACCCAGGTGGGTCCTGCTGGATCCCTGCTGGGATCATCCAGGTGGGTCCTGCTGGATCCCTGCTGGGTCCACCCGGCAGCCATGCCTCTGTTCTCGACAGATGTGATGTCATTCAGCAGAAATAATGAAACATGAACGCAGTGTTCACCTGTGCTGTTAGCACGGAATATAATTTAGATTTTTCCTGACGGCAGGATTCAGGTGTACAGCCCCGCTGTCTCCAAGATCAACTGTTTTGGTTTCATGAGGTCCTCTGAAGGAAACCCACTTCAGTTGAAGTTGCCTCAGTTTTTACTCAACAGACAGAAAGTTACTCCAGAACTGCAGCGATCGGTTATCGATCAGTCGAACGACAGGAAACGAGTCGGTTAATGGTTTCAGCAGAGCTCCAGTTTTCAGGTTCAGACTCCAGTGAACTGGACCTGAGACTGATCCCCCTCACTGGACAGACTCCTCTGTCCTGTAACAGCGTGTCTCTGGGTGGAGAGACGCTGTCCAACAGGAAGTACTCCTCCTATGTGTTATAAACACACACACACACACACAGATACAGAGATACACACACAGACACACACACACGCAGAGATACACACTCACACACACACACACACAGATACACACACACACAGATACACAGATACACACACACACACACAGATACACAGATACACACACACACACACACAGATACAGATACACACACACAGAGACACACACACACGCACACAGATACACAGATACACACACACACACACACACACACAGATACAGATACACACACAGACACACACACACGCACACAGATACAGAGATACACATAGATACACACACACACATACACAGATACACACACACAGAGACACACACACACGCACACTTTTGTACTTTTACTGGAGTAAATGACTGAATCCTTCCTCCACCACTGACAGTAGAAGTACACGGTATAAAACCACCACAGTACAACACAGCAGTACAGCAGGACCCTGGGGACCTGAGGAGACCAGGATCAGGTGTGACTCCTCTCAATGTTTAACAGGCAGAGGTTTCACATTAACCTGTCAGCTGACTGGAGATCAGCACCTGCAGTCTTAAACACCACACCCCCAAACCTCCGTGAACCTGCACAACAAACCAGGAGCTGCGGCCAGTTCAGCTGAGGATGTGTGAACTTACCCACAATGCCTCTCTCTGCTGGCTTCTACATTAAAGTCCCGTCGTCATCACACTGAAACAAGGCAGAGTGTTTGTCTCCGTCTGTAACCGAAGCTGGTTCAGGTTGTCAGACTGTGGCTGCCTGCAGGCTGTAGCCCCACCCCCATCCGACCCTGCAGGCTGTAGCCCCACCCCCATCCTACCCTGCAGGCTGTAGCCCCACCCCCATCATACCCTGCATGCTGTAGCCCCACCCCCATCCGACCCTGCAGGCTGTAGCCCCACCCCCATCTGACCCTGCATGCTGTAGCCCCACCCCCATCCTACCCTGCAGGCTGTAGCCCCACCCCCATCATACCCTGCATGCTGTAGCCCCACCCCCATCTGACCCTGCAGGCTGTAGCCCCACCCCCATCATACCCTGCATGCTGTAGCCCCACCCCCATCCTACCCTGCAGGCTGTAGCCCCACCCCCATCCTACCCTGCATGCTGTAGCCCCACCCCCATCTGACCCTGCAGGCTGTAGCCCCACCCCCATCCTACCCTGCATGCTGCAGCCCCATGCCAGTGTTAACCACGCCCCTGGTCGCTGACTGAGTCAGTGTTTTTTAGGAATCTACGTTCTTTAATTGGTCTGAACCTCATTGCAGGTTTGAAGAACTAGAACCTAGAACTTCGAGGGACCCCTGACCCTTTGACAAGAACTCAGATGTTCTCAAAGACCCTCCAAGTCCCAGGGAACCACCTCTGGGATCTGTGAATAATTCACAGGGACCATCATATCTTTCACAAGGACGCCTGGAACCTCCTGCACACACACACACACACACACACACACACACACACAGGCACACACACACACAGAAATAAACACACACACAAACACACACACAGACACACACAGATACAGACACACACAGACACACACACACAGATAGACAAATACACGCACACAGACACACACACACACGCACGCACACACACACCCACACACACCCACACCCACAGACACACACACACACAGACACACACACACACAAACAAAGACACGCACACAGACACACACATACACACACACACACACGTGTATGGTTTCTCTGGCTGTTCCTCTCTCATCCTGCAGGTGTCGCTGCAACACCATCCTCTCCTACTTTCCTGTCTGACCCTGAACACATCCTGTGACATCACAACATCCTGCTAACCTCATCACATCCTGCTGTGACATCACCATCACCAGATCCACAGACTACACAGACCAGACCCCCATAAAAGAAAACTTGAATACACAAAATACATTTCAATTAAAATAGTACAAATAAGAAATTCAAATGTTAAAAATGGAACAAAAAGTTAAAAACAAAACAAACAAACATTAATTAATAATTACAACTAATTCTAATAATGAATGATTTAAATTTACAAACACTAGACATAATGAAACGAAGATAGAATCTAACTAATAAAGATAATAATTAAATTAATTATTAACACCGTAGAGCAAACAGAATTCAAAAATATGGACGTAAAAGAAGTGATTCAAAGGCCTGCAGGTCAAAGGTCAGCGGCGTTCCTGCTCTGATGAGAATAAAAAGAGGAAACAGCTTTTCTTTTTCTTCTCTGTGCTTCCTGTGTGGACGCTGCAGGAAACAACACGCTTTTATTTTGTAAAACGACCTGAAGTCTCTGAGGTCTGACTGAACGTCACACAGCAGCCAATCAAAGGCCAGAACAGCAACTGATCTGATTATTGATCATTGATCTCCTCGTCTGTCACAACACAGCTAACCAACACAGAGACAGTCAGTCAAACACAGAGACAATCTGTCCGACACAGAGACAACACAGAGACAATCTGTCCGACACAGAGACAGTCAGTCCAACACAGAGACAATCTGTCCAACACAGAGACAACACAGGGACAGTCAGTCCAACAGAGAGACAATCTGTCCAACACAGAGACAACACAGGGACAGTCAGTCCAACAGAGAGACAATCTGTCCGACACAGAGACAACACAGGGACAGTCAGTCCAACAGAGAGACAATCTGTCCAACACAGAGACAATCTGTCCGACACAGAGACAACACAGAGACAGTCAGTCCAACACAGAGACAATCTGTCTGACACAGAGACAACACAGGGACAGTCAGTCCAACACAGAGACAATCTGTCCGACACAGAGACAACACAGGGACAGTCAGTCCAACAGAGAGACAATCTGTCCGACACAGAGACAACACAGAGACAGTCAGTCCAACAGAGAGACAGTCAGTCCGACAGAGAGACAATCTGTCCAACAGAGAGAATCTGTCTGACACAGGGACAGTCAGTCCAACAGAGAGACAGTCAGTCCAACAGAGAGACAATCTGTCCGACACAGAGACAACACAGGGACAGTCAGTCCAACAGAGAGACAACACAGAGACAGTCAGTCAACACAGAGACAATCAGTCCGACACAGAGACAACACAGGGACAGTCAGTCCAACAGAGAGACAATCTGTCCGACACAGAGACAACACAGAGACAGTCAGTCCAACACAGAGACAATCTGTCCAACCCAGAGACAATCTGTCCGACACAGAGACAATCTGTCCGACACAGAGACAACACAGAGACAGTCAGTCCAACAGGGAGACAGTCAGTCCGACAGAGAGACAATCTGTCCAACAGAGAGAATCTGTCTGACACAGGGACAGTCAGTCCAACAGAGAGACAATCTGTCCGACACAGAGACAACACAGGGACAGTCAGTCCAACAGAGAGACAACACAGAGACAGTCAGTCAACACAGAGACAATCAGTCCGACACAGAGACAACACAGGGACAGTCAGTCCAACACAGAGACAGTCAGTCCAACACAGAGACGATCTGTCCAACCCAGAGACAGTCAGTCCAACAGAGAGACAGTCAGTCCGACACAGAGACAACACAGAGACAGTCAGTCCAACAGAGAGACAGTCAGTCCAACAGAGAGACAGTCAGTCCGACACAGAGACAGTCAGTCCGACAGAGAGACAATCTGTCCAACCCACAGACAATCTGTCCAACACAGAGACAATCAGTCCAACACAGAGACAGTCAGTCCAACACAGAGACAACACAGAGACAGTCAGTCAAACACAGAGGCAGTCAGTCCAACACAGAGACAACACAGAGACAGTCAGTCCAACACAGAGACAACACAGAGACAGAGACAATCTGTCCAACACAGAGACAGTCAGTCCAACACAGAGACAACACAGAGACAGTCAGTCCAACACAGAGACAATCTGTCCGACACAGAGACAGTCAGTCCAACACAGAGACAATCTGTCCAACACAGAGACAGTCAGTCCAACACAGAGACAACACAGAGACAGTCAGTCCAACACAGAGACAATCTGTCCGACACAGAGACAGTCAGTCCAACACAGAGACAGTCAGTCCAACACAGAGACAATCTGTCCGACACAGAGACAGTCAGTCCAACAGAGAGACAGTCAGTCCAACAGAGAGACAATCTGTCCAACCCAGAGACAATCTGTCCAACAGAGAGACAGTCTGTCCAACACAGAGCCAGTCAGTCCGACAGAGAGACAACACAGAGACAATCTGTCCGACAGAGAGACAACAGAGGGACAGTCAGACAAAACAGAAAAGAAACTACTGGAAACAGGGAACACCAGCGACATGGATGGAAAAACAGATTCAACTCTTCTGAAACTGATGGAAACAGAAATTCTTTAACCCTTAAAATGTTCATTAGATCTGTTTTCAACTGTTTTGAGTGATACATTTTGGTTCGGTATTAGACCTCCATCTGTCCTGAACATAAAAAACTACCATCCTCCTCCAAGAACTACTGACCGTCCTACAGCAGGGATGAGATAGATCTGAAAACTGGTCTATGATAAACCTGACGGACATTACCAAATGACAAAAACACCAGCAGCTGGAAAAGTGTTCCACCACAGAGGTGACATGAGGAACAGTGCTGTGACCTTAGTGTTAATTAAAAATAATTCATAAAAAAAAAACAGAAATAAAACTGCTGCCTAACAATTAACAACCTGGTTCACCAGAACAGGACAAACACACGCAGCTACCGCTCAAACGTCTGCCACAGAATAAGAAGAACCATCAAAACACAGCAAGACTGTCTGCAGGTGTCTCTGCAGGTGTCTCTGCAGGTGTCTGCAGGTGCCTGCAGGTGTCTCTGCAGGTGTCTGCAGGTGTCTCTGCAGGTGTCTCTGCAGGTGTCTGCAGGTGTCTCTGCAGGTGTGGGTCTAATGGTTAATATTAATAAGAGAACCATCGGCAAAGATTTACAAACAATATCCAAGTTAATATCATCTCTTAAAAATACTCTCAACATTGTACACAGGGTTGTTTGTATCATTACACATCATTGAAAGGTGGGGCCCCATGGGCCTGCTGTGGCCCTGATACCTCGCGGGCCTGCAGGGCCCCATGGGCCTGCTGTGGCCCTGACACCTCATGGGCCTGCAGGGCCCCATGGGCCTGCTGTGGCCCTGACACCTCGCGGGCCTGCAGGGCCCCATGGGCCTGCTGTGGCCCTCACACCTCGCGTGCCTGCAGGGCCCCATGGGCCTGCTGTGGCCCTCACACTTTGCGGGCCTGCAGGGCCCTATGGGCCTGCTGTGGCCCTGACACCTCGCGGGCCTGCTGTGGCCCTGACACCTCGCGGGCCTGCAGGGCCCCATGGGCCTGCTGTGGCCCTCACACCTCGCGTGCCTGCAGGGCCCCATGGGCCTGCTGTGGCCCTCACACCTTGCGGGCCTGCAGGGCCCCATGGGCCTGCTGTGGCCCTGACACCTCGTGGGCCTGCTGTGGCCCTGACACCTTGCGGGCCTGCAGGGCCCCATGGGCCTGCTGTGGCCCTCACACCTCGTGGTCTGGCATCACTCTGCCTCCAGTCGTTTACATGTATGGATCACAAATAATCTGTATTTCTGTTCATTACAGAGAGACGTCAGATAGTTGCTGACTTCACACCCTGATGAATACCATGGACACTGACTGAAAGCTCTCACCTGGCCAGCAGCTACTCACATGTCCCAGAATTTCTAGTTTTGCAGCAGACATTATTTTGATAAATCCACCATATTGACATTCTCAGATGAAGAAGCATGAAGACTCTTCGACCATCTTAAAAAGGACTTTGGAGTGGAACTGACCTCAAGGCAGGACCCAAAGTGTTTCACAAGAACACAGACTGAGAAGGTCTCAGGTGTCTTACCTTTGAGGGGGGAGGCGCTGGTGAAGGTTCAGATGGTGCTCCAGGACTCAGCCTTCCTCCAACCAGAGCCTCCAGGTCCAGGTTCAGGTCCTGGATGGACTCGTAGATATGGTTTGAATCTTCCTCCTTCTGTGAATCCTTCTCATCATCCTCCTCCACACTCATCTCCTCCACCTCCACCTCCTCCTCCTCCAGCTCGATTGAAGACTCATGGTTGTCATGGCAAACCGTGGATGACAAGGACGTACTGTGAAGGTCGTTGTGGGGAGGGACCAGTGGGACCACCGGTGTCTCCACAGGGATGGGCTGTGTCTGGGGCCTGGCTGAGGAGAGGGGGTCTGCTGGACTGAAACTGGGAACTCGATGTTTCCCAGAGTCCCTGTGCTCGTCTAGGAACCCTGAAAGATGCTTTTTGCTCAGAGTATCGTCAGCCGTGTTTGTAGTCCCACTGGTGGTGCTGGTCCCGGCCTCTGTGGGACCTGCAGGAGCGTTGCTAGAGTGTCGCTGTGTCTGCCCCAACAGAGGCAACGGGTCATGAAAGTCCAGTGGGACACCAAATGTGGACATGCGGTTCTCAGTCTTGCGGTATCCGGTGGAGGCATCGGGTCTGAGGCGGATCGTCACCTCATCCCCCAGTTTAGTTTTGGTCCCGCTGGGTTCCTCGAGAGTCTTTGGAACAGGGACGGGGACAGGGACCGGGACCGGTGCTGCCACAGGAAGAAGCACGGGTTCAGGATTAGGCGGATCGGCAAAGTCCAGAGGTGAGGGGAAGTCCGTCGGCAGCTCCTTGACATACTTGGCAGGGATGTAGAAGGGCTTGGAGCTATGGTCACTCCGGACCTGCCACCAGTGGTCATTGGTCTTAGCTAACAGGACATAGCGCTCGTTGGGTTTGATGGAGACCAGTTCCCCGTCCCGACCCTCGTACTCATACTGGAACTCCACCAGGACCAGGCCCAGACCTGTAAGACCAAGACCAGACCAGAGGGTCAGAGGAAATAATAGAACAGAAGAACAGCATTATGAAATACCAGAGCTGAGGGTTGCTCGACTGCTACTACTGCTACTTTAAAAACTACGACTACCTCTTCTTTAACTGTCAATAACTTTAACTGCTAATGATACTTTAACTGTTAGTGATACTTAACCTGATAATGATATAGCTACTTCTGCTAACTAACTAATACTTAAACTGGTACTGCTGATACTTTAACACTACTACTGTTGCTGCTGTTGTTCCATTCAGGTCCCATCATGGCTGCTGACTCACCTGTGCCAAGCAGGGAGGAGGTTGCTGTCATGGCGACAGCTCTGGGCTCCTCTAGCCCGTCTCCTTCAGGTAGTTGGGCAGGTGATGCTGAAGAGGAGGGGTCAATGGTCACACCTGATCATCGGCCCCCTTAAAAACAGAAAACTTAAATCAGACCAGACGGAGCAAATTCAAGAACTAGTGACTCCTAATCCTTCACACACGTGTTGCATCCTCTGTATTCAGTACAGAAAAACAGACATTGTGATTTAACGAGCAGCAGCTAGCTTAGCATTCGCCTCAGTTGCCTCAGTTACCAACCCCCAAATGGTCACATCCTCAAGCTCTAACATTACCAAGTTTGCTAAGAACCCACAAGATTTAAATAACACGATGGTGGAAATGATCTAAGGAGATTGGTTCATTTACTCAAGCGCTGTCCTGAAATTCTCCTCGTGGCTAAATAAACTCTTTAACAGGCTCTTGGATTAGCTGGAAAATGCATCGTCAAAAAGCTGAAAACTGTTTTTCTGAGCTCATAAAACATCTTAGAGGTACATAGTTCTCACGGGACAGCCACGCTACAAACACATGATGATCTTATCATATGCATTGCTTTTTACCAGCATGGTGATGCTAACGGCTAAGTCTGCAAAGTCTGCTACTGGAGACGAACACATGTTTTGATTTGTGCAGTTAAAGGTACAAAACAACTTCCCATGTTGGTAAAAAGTTCTGCCACTGTGGTTTGTTTTTACTGTGAGCTTGAACCCTGTATGTACACCGCGTCATCACAGGCCTCTTTAGATCTTATCTACTCTGGATACAATGATTTATATTAAAGTGCGTGTGACCTGATTGGCTCTAAGAGCAACACAGTAACATTTTAACCAGCTCCGATCTGCTGAACTCCTTCTGGGAGACAATCATTTGTTAGAAAAGTACTGAAGCGTCTGAAGTGCTCTCACTCAGCCAACCCAAAAGACTCAACAGGTTTATACACGAACACTGAACAGCACGACAGCATGGGAGCACTTTTACACACGAGGCTGTGAATAAAACGACAGGACTGTGTTTAATGTTGTCTGAAAATGTCACCACACCCAGTGTCAAGGGTAACCCTAACCCTGACCCAGCCATAACACCCCCCCACTGTTACTGCAACCTAAAACATCAGCTCTCACATAAAGTCTGCGTCAATAACTGGTCAGGTATCACTGAAGATGAAGCACTGCACATTGTGAGAGTGTTGGTGGAACAGAAACAGAACAGCCACCGACAGCATCAGAGGAATGAGAGTTATGTGTTTCTTCGTGTCAGAACAAGTCAAACTGCAATCAGCTCTGAACGCTGAAGCCTTCCTGCAGCTCCCGAAGCTAACGCTAGCGCTAACCTCTGTGCTTCGCCCTCATGTTTTCATGTTCTCTCGCGCTGTAACTCACAGGATTTCTGACAGCTCGTCCACGCTGAACCTGTTCAGAAAGTCCAGGAGTGAAGGACTCACCTGTGTTTCAGTACATGTTCACAGCCCTTATTCGTCAGTCCGGCAGAGTCATACTCACCTGTCCGCTTCTCTCATTAGCATCTGCTCTGTTGTCAACCACTGCTTTCAACGTTTCAAAGGAAAGGGAAGGATTACATGTGTTCAACCACAGAGAGACAACACTGCAGGGTCTCTTTCCAAACCACAGACTCCACCCACTCATTAGGAGTGGGCGGGGCCTATCAGTGGCATCACCTGCTCAGGTGGAAACCTGCAGACTTGTGGCTCTTCATCTCTGGCCTCACATGCACCGTACCCAGAGAAACTAGATCAGTCAGGTGATCAGGTGACATGTTTGAAGTGTTCCCCGACGTGAAGTCAATCGGTTGGAAACAGATTCGACTAATTTTAGAAGAATGACTCACTTATTTTAAAAGAGTCTTAGAAACTAAACACGAGGACACGTCCCTCTGTGATGATCTCTGCTCTCTGTACGATGCATCGCTGTACATTAAACCAGCCAACACACACACACACACACACACACACACACACACGCACACACACACACACACACACACAGAACAATAGCAGGAGGCCAGCGAGAGCCTGTTCTGTTTACAGAGGGAAGTGTCGGCTCTTCCTGTCTGCTGTAAGTCCCGCCCACAACATGGTGCAGACTCCACCCCTCAGTGACATCACACACTGGTGTGTGTGTTTCCTGTCTTTGTGAAGGAACAATAGTTCACCAGCAGCAGACGTGTCCAGATGAAGCTGAACAGCTGAACGTTCACTGTCTGAAAGGATCATTAATAACTACACTAACTAATAGACGAATAAAAACACACGCACCCTGTTTAAGGTTGGTTTCTGGTGCCCCGTGTGGATTTAATGCCCCTCAGAAACGCTGTAATGTTTGTGCCTGTGGCACCCTGATCTGAGCTGCGGTCCTAGGCCTCAGTTCTCCTGCGACTTATTATTTTATATTGGTTAAACTAAACTAGTTTGTTCATGTCAGAGTTTGGAGCTAACGCTGTTCTCTTCGCAGAGATACGTGAAGATTCATTAAACTGAATCGGCTGTTTGAGTCTTCATGGTGGTAAACAGTCAAACCTGCTCTGAGTCACACACACCTGAGCCAGGTGTGTTCAGGTGTGTTCAGGTGTGTGAAAGAGCCTGAAGTGCTGGAATGCAGCCGACCCCTCCCCCCCTTCTTTTTCTCTCTGTTTGTCTCTCAGCCACACCCACCCTGCCAGGAATGTAACACACACACACACACACTACAGACACACACGCAGACACACACACACACACACCCTCCTCTGTTCGACCACAGGACTGGAGTGTGTGAGAAAATAAACTGAGAGAGCTGTCAATCATTAAACCGAGGTTGAGGCTTTGTGGCAGGACACGCCCCGTTGACCAATCAGAAGAGAGAAAGAATTTAAAGAAGAAGTACACCAGAATCCACCATCAGAGGATCAATAATATGTGTGACATCATAAACCCAACAGCCAATCTGAAGTGGATTCAAATTCAACCTTTACCCTCAGTGTGAGCATGGGGTGTGGTTACAGTCAGAAGTGCACACACACACACACACACACACACAACAGCAACAACAGACAGAAATAACCGAGTTGAAATCATAAAACTGTCTGCGGACTCCGCCTCCTGAAAGCTGAACTTTTACAGGAATGTTTGGAGGAGCTCTGAGTCGAACCACACTGTGTCTGTATGTGTCGATGTTCTCACCACGAACACAGAAAAACTACTCTGATTCTCTGTCAGCTGTCTGTTAAACCAGGTATCAAACAGTTCAGGTAAGCAGTTCACAGATCCCAAAACCTTGTTAAGTATCCCTGAAAACTCTTCAGTGACCCCTAGAACTTTATTCTGGACCCTTTACAACCTCCTAAAATCCTCTGAATTGTTCTCAAGAGCATCTACAACATCTTCAATGATCTCAGCATTCTCCCCAAGGTCATCCACAGCCCTCTCAGGGACCTCGACCACTCTTAGTAAGGACCTCTAACCCTGTTCAAGGACCTCTACAATCTAATCAAGGACTTATAAAACTCCCTCAAGAACCTCTGCAGCATTGTTGAGGAACTCTATGCCCTGTTCAAGGAGGCCTTAAAGGAGTTGCTCAAGGACCTCCATCACCTCCTAAAGGATGGGTGGGGAATCTCTGGCCTCTGGGCTGTATACAGCCCGCAACATTGTTTGATTCAGCCCCTAAGCAATTCATAAATACAATTAATCTTTTCAGTGACAAAGACAAACCAGTGTGTCTGAATCAGTTTGTGAAGACGAGCTCACAGTGATGACGGAGGTCAAACTCAAGAGTCATCACAGCTACAAACAGCTAACCTGGACGAGCTGCAGGACAAACCTCCTGGATAAAGTTGAAACTCTTCAGTGGAGTTTGATGCTCAACAAGCAGCTTTTACAGACCACATCCTGACAGAGACGCTGTTCTGCAGGCAGGTTTGTGATGAGCGAGCTAACGGCTAAGAAGCTGAAACCTCCTTCAGAAGGAGAATCAGGGAAGGAGCCTCGTTGCTACTGTGGAGACAAAGTCAAACTGTTCCAGGGTCAGTTTGTCTGGAATAATTCATAGAGATGGAGGACCTTCATAGTGGACGTGAACCTCTCAGAGCTGAACCTGGAGCGCCAGCAGCTGCTCGGCTCTCTGCTGTCACATGTGAAATCATTAAAGCTAAAGAGGAAACACTGAGCATGCTCCTACTCTGACACCTGAATCAGCTGAGAGTGAAACTCCTGCAGGTGTTTGCTGAGAGGTTTCAGGACATAAAGACTCAACAGAAGGAACTGAACATATAAATTCAGGTATTAAAAATACGATTTATTATGTTTATATCTTATAGTATCATAAAAAAACCTATATGCCCACACATACAAAAATATACTATATATCATAAAAAAATAATATCAGATAACAAATTATACATATATTTTGAATCAGTGTCTGTGTTTTACTTTTTCACTAATACTATTACTATATGAGCTAATGAATCAGAAATATTCATAATCATATATTCAATATAAAAGTATGTATGTGGTTTAAATATGTTTTTTAGTATATATAGTAAAATCTTTGAATTAGGTTCCTCAATGTGCAATTTTCAGTTTGTTTTGTAAAATATTGAAAATGAAATTATCCGTCATCTAAAATATGTTTTCTATCACAGAGAGGTAAACAGGAAAATTAGACATATATACTACAAATTACATACATCCATATATATATATATATATATATATATATATATATATATAAAACAGTAAGAGTTTGGACAAACAACCAGAAACAGACTCCAGTTGTCATCAGAATATTAAATTAAATGTTCATGTTTCAGTGTGTTGAGAACAGAAAAGAAAATTCACATTCTCTTGAAAATTCTTACTCAGCTGATGCTTTTTCCAATTCCTGTGGTAGAAAGTACACGAGTAAGTTTACTCCAGGTCTGCACTAAAGTATAATTTTAAAGTGATGGTACTTTGCTATTTCCATTTTCTCCAAATGTATGCTTTTACTCTTTTGTACTTTTCACTCCACTACATTTAGTTGAGAAATTTTGTTATTCGTTACAGTAGAGATCACATTAATAAAGAAAAATATAATAACCACGAAATTATATTATATCAATAATTTAACATGCTATCTAGAACTACATTGCAGAGTAATTTATTTAATTGATTTTTTATTTCATTAAAAACATCTTCATATTTATCTGCTGCAAGATTGAATTGACGAACACCTGAATGCATCGATAATTCTAATCCAATAATATATATTAATCTGAAATGGGCCGTTCTGCAACATTTGTATTATATAAAGTATATTTATTAGTACTTTTGTGTGTTTTGATGCCAATACTTTTAAATAATAAAAAATATAAAAAAGGACAATTTTGGATGCAGGTTTTGTATTTGTAAGAAAATAGTAAGAAAATATTTCTATAATGTAGTAATGCTACTTTTGCTGAGGTAAAAGATGAGTACTTCTCTCACTACAACCAAATTAAATATTACAGACTGATTTTATGCAACATGTATAGCATATAACATGCCTTACAGTGTACTGTGTTTGTAAGGAGTTCACAAAAGAGGCCACTGTAAGTCACAGAGAGAAACAAAATGTTTCCCAAGGCTTTAATACTTTTCTTGTTCTGTTTCTGCTCCGAGACATTTCTGCTGTTTCACTTCCATTCGATTTAAAGTCGAACCTCCTTACAGTGAGTGTGTCTGTAGCTGGGACAGCCTGTCTCTGAGCTAAACACACCCGGTGACACATTCCTGCCAACACACACACACACACCCGCACACACACTCTCACACACACACACACACACACACACACACTCACAAAACCCTAATCTTAACCAAAAGTCAAGCCATAACCCTGAAATCAAACAGTCCCCGTAATGTGGGTGTGGGAACAGAGTGATGTCCTCTTAATGTAGGTTTTATAAAAATCAGTGAAGACTTTTTTCCACTTTTTGCAGTTAGTAAAGAAGTTTTCAAAATGAACAGAGAGGAAACACACACATGAGAAACACACACACACGAGAAACACACACACACATGAGAAACACACACACACACATGAGAAACACACACACACGAGAAACACACACACACACGAGAAACACAAACTACAACAATGAAAGAAAAAGTTCCAACTGACTCTAAACTCAGTCCAACATGACAGAATCACCACCACAGACAGACAGACAGACAGACAGACAGATGAGTTTTACCTGCAGTAAAAGTCCGATCCGACCATCCTGCTCTTTGTGGGGTTTTTTGTCTCTTGTATTCCTGAAGGGGCGAGTCCAAATCCCAGAAACAGGTTCCTCTCTCTCTCTCTGTGTGTGTGTCTCTCTCTCTGGCCCCGCCCCTCCCTGACCTGCCAGTCTCAGCTTGTCCTCCTCCTGTTTCCCCCTGCCACAATCTACTTCCTGTTTGAAAGAGGAAGACACAGTTGGACCTGCTGCAGACCCAAAGCGCCCTCTGGCTGCACTCAGCAGGTGAGTCTCATTCAGATCAATTCAATCTTATTTAGAAATCAGAACAAATTTGTGTGAAGTATAACTAGAAAGTTACATAGAATGGAAATACACAAGTAAAGTACAAATACTTCAAATCTGTACATAAGTGCAATACTTAAGTAAATGTACTTAGTTAGATTCCATCCCTGGTAATCTGGTCTGAATTATTTAGTAAATGCTGACAAAGAAAAAAATAAGAGGAGAGATATAGTCACAGGTATAGTTCTAGATATAAGTACAGATACAAGTACAGATATAAGTACAGATACAAGAACAGATGTAACTACAGATATAACTACACATATAAGTACAGATAAAGGTAGAGATATAGATGTAGTGGTTGCCAATCTTGAAGTAAACTAATCAGATGTACTTTTCCTTTCCCAAATATCATGCAATAATACTCTATAAATACATTTTAATGACTGAGTTTAACTTCAAGTTTTTAGTTGTCATGTGTACAATTACACTGAAGCAGTCGTTTGGGAGTGAAAGTGTTGTTCTCAGGTACGCTGCAATGATGCTCAAACATAATGTCCACAGAAAATCATGCAAACAAATGAGAAAAGGAAAAGACACAAGACGTAAACTCGTACAAAGTATTCACAGTTTTACTGAAGAGGTTTTTTGAAGCCTCAAACCAGAAAACTGCATCAAGGTGTTTCCAAGGTGGCACATTGATCACATATAATCGTATCATATATTATAATCTGCTCACCTCATCATTTCAACTAAGATAAAGCACTGCGTGTATAAGTACAGTTCCCATGAAGCTCTGCCTGGTCAGACAGAAACATGCTGAAGTCATCTGTGGCAAAAGTGAACACTTGCTGCCCCCTGCAGGTCAGAGGTGTCCTCTACAACAATGATTATTTCTTATTATTGTTATTTTAGGTCAGTGTGATCAATAATCAACAGGAGATCCATCTTTCCCTCCTTGTCTCTTTAGTTTTTTGTATATTTGCATTTTCTGTGTCATTGTTTTTACTGTATTACACAAGAAGATGTTATTTATTACAACGTGGACACATTATCATTTTAAACTCAATGCTATGGTGGTGATGATGATGGTGGTGATGATGGTGGTGGTGATGATGATGATGATGTGATGATGATGGTGGTGGTGATGATGGCGATAAGCCTAGGGATCAGACACCCTCATCCAGGTGACCCAGCCAGGGTCGATCAGATCCCAGCATTCGTCCACAGATCTGCCCTCTCGATATTTTCTCTGCAGCTTCAGTAGCAGATCTGATGACCTTCCTCTTTGCTTCCCCAGTCATCCCGAGAAGCGTAAAGGCTTTCCATGCTCTGTGAATGCTTGACAGCTCTCCAGGCTCACAGCAACTTCTCCTGGTCCTTGGTGCGCTTCCTCCCATTGACCTCCTCCATCAACTCTGGACTCTGTGAGTTCCAGCATGAACAGACACGATTTTCATGTCTGATCGAAGCACGAGCTGGAAACTTCAGCTGTTTGACGAGGTTTCCTTCCAGTTGCCGGTCGGTAGCAGCGGTGAGGAGACCAGAGTTCTCTGGGGGAGGGGCTTCTCGCTGATGGTCATTGGCTGGTTGTGGTTTTCTGGTGTTGATGGCCGTGGCTACACTCCCTCAGCTGCTTTAAGCACTTTGGCATCATCTATAAGCTGTTCCTCAGATCCTCGTCCTGAACGAGGGCAGGAAGGCGTCTCTTTCTTTTTTTGCCCAGATCTTGACATTTCTGGACTAGTTTGTATTTTTCCTCCACCACCCGTCGTGTCTCGTCTTCTCCCTACTCTTCACATCTTTTTCAAAGTCAGTTTTCACTATTTCTGTATTTGCTTGTTTACACTCTGTATTTTTGTGTGTGTTAGAAAAGGTGTTATTTTCATTGATTTTGTGGTCATCCTCTCTCTGTTTATCCAGTCCTCTCTTTCTCTCCTCGCCACACATTCACTGCCCTCCCTTCCTCTACCATCATCCCTCCTCCTCCTCCTCCTCTCAGTCTGCCTCAGCTGTCCTTGGTGCTGCTGTTTCAGATGGAGGCTGCAGTATTCTGCTGAGTAGCGGTGAGCCAGCATTCACTCGCTCTGCCTCCAGCTGTCAGCATTCGGCCGGCCGGGAGACGAGCCTCAGAGCCAGGAAGAGGAAACTACAGAGTCCACAATCCTCGGGCCGCAGCCCAGACCGTCGCCTGGCCTGGAGCGAAGCCCCGTGGAACCCTGGGAGTCGCGGTCCTCGCTCTCAGGCTGGCGGTGGAGGCAGAGGGAGAGAAAGAGAGAGAGAGAGGGGTGACGTGCCATGACAACCGTCAGAGAGAGAGCCGGAGAAAGGTGAGTTTATCTGCCTGTCTGTTGCTCTTCTGATTCTCTTTACCTGCCTCATATTTTGGCTCATCTCGCTCTCCCTTCCCTCCCTCTCTCCCGCTGTTTGTCATCATTTTCTCCCCCCCCCCTCCTATCTGTCTCTCTTCTCTAGCTGTACATCTCTATCATCACTTTTTCATCCACCATCTTCTCATGTCTTTTCTTCTGTCAAACATCGTCCTCCCCTCTCCGTCTCTCTCGCTCTGACTGTGCATTTTCCTGTTGCAGTTTCAGTCTTCTGGGAATTAACTGTGTGCTTTGTTGTCAACATGTTTGTGTCATTAGATCTGAGTGTTAGCGTGTGTGTGTGTGTGTGTGTGTGTGTGTGTGTGTTAGTGTGTGTGTGTGCGTTCGTGTGTGTGTGTGTGTGTGATCTCCACCCAGTCTGAGAAGCAGCTAACAGATCAATCTAATATTCACTAAATGTCTGCTCGGTCAGAGGCTGTGAATGCTCTTCAGTAAAGTAGTGAGTGTAGTTGAAAGCAAGATGATGATGATGACATTACATCACAACATGACATGAAATGACATCACATCACATGGCGTGACACACACGATGACAAGATGTGAAATGCCACAGAGAGAAAAAGAATGAGACAACTTTAAAAGACAAAACATGACATGACACAAAAAGACATGACACAACATGAAGAGAAATGACATGACGTGAAAAGACAAGACAAGACATGAAAAGACAAGACATGACATGAAAAGACAAGACATGACATGAAGAGAAATGACATGACATGAAAAGACAAGACAAGACATGAAAAGACAAGACATGACATGAAAAGACAAGACATGACATGAAGAGAAATGACATGACATGAAAAGACAAGACACAACATGAAGAGAAATGACATGACATGAAAAGACAAGACATGACATGACATGAAAAGACAAGACATGACATGAAAAGAGATGACATAACATGACATGAAAAGACAAAACATGAAATGAAAAGACAAGACATGACATGAAAAGACAAGACATGACATGAAAAGACAAAACATGAAATGAAAAGACAAGACATGACATGAAAAGACAAGACATGACATGACATGAAAAGACAAGACATGACATGAAGAGAAATGACATGACATGAAAAGACAAGACATGACATGACATGACATGAAAAGAGATGACATAACATGACATGAAAAGACAAGACATGACATGAAAAGACAAGACAAGACATGAAAAGACAAGACATGACATGAAAAGACAAGACATAACATGAAGAGAAATGACATGGCATGAAAAGACAAGACAAGACATGACATGACATGAAAAGACAAGACATGACATGACATGAAAAGACAAGACGTGACATGAAAAGACAAAACATGAAATGAAAAGACAAGACATGACATGAAGAGAAATGACATGACATGAAAAGACAAGACATGACATGACATGAAAAGACAAGACATGACATGACATGAAAAGACAAGACGTGACATGAAAAGACAAAACATGAAATGAAAAGACAAAACATGAAATGAAAAGACAAGACATGACATGACATGAAAAGACATGACATGACATGACATGAAAAGAGATGACATAACATGACATGAAAAGACAAGACATGACATGAAAAGACAAGACATGACATGAAAAGACAAAACATGACATGAAAAGACAAACATGACATGAAAAGACAAGACATGACATGAAAAGACAAGACATGACATGAAGAGAAATGACATGACATGAAAAGACAAGACATGACATGACATGAAAAGAGATGACATAACATGACATGAAAAGACAAGACATGACATGAAAAGAAATGACATGACATGACATGAAAAGACAAGACGTGACATGAAAAGACAAAACATGAAATGAAAAGACAAGACATGACATGACATGAAAAGACAAGACATGACATGACATGAAAAGAGATGACATAACATGACATGAAAAGACAAGACATGACATGAAAAGACAAGACATGACATGAAAAGACAAAACATGACATGAAAAGACAAACATGACATGAAAAGACAAGACATGACATGAAAAGACAAGACATGACATGAAAAGAAATGACATGACATGAAAAGACAAAACATGACATGACATGAAAAGACAAACATGACAGGAAAAGACAAACATGACATGAAAAGACAAAACATGAAATGAAAAGACAAATGAAAAGACTTGTCATGAATCTCCAGATGACACCAAACAAAACGAATTAAAACATCAGAAGCATCAAAATGAAATGACATGAAACAATAAAAAAAGGATTTGAGTCAAACGACTCGTCTCTGCAGGATTCAGTCACTTTGGTTGAGCACACTGATGTTCTTGCTCATGCACACTTCAGCAGGTTGAATACTGGTGCAAACAAACTAACCGGGTTTTGATTTTGGACGTTTGGACGCATGTCTCAGGGCTTGTTTCTTGTTGTCGTCTTTCTTCACATGACGTGCGGGTACCTTTGCTGTGGTTCTGGTCTTTTTGCCTGAGTGCAGGACGTCCACAGCGTCCATCTGTTTGCAGCTCACGCAGCGGCTGCAGGGTGAGGCGGCAGATGGCCTTTCTCCTGGGCTACCTGCCCACTGCTCCCTCTCTCTCCCACTCTCTCTCTGCCTCGCTCTACCTCTCTCAGCTACATGTTATTCCTTTATTTGGCTACATCATCAACCTTTCTGTCACCACAGTTACGTGTTTGTGAACTGACCAGATCACAGGAAGAGAAGGATGAACCTTCAGTGCCCCCACCCCATCGACCCCCCCATCCAGGACAAAACTGCAAAATGTCAAAAGAATATTTTTCCACACACATGAAAATAGCTCAAATATGTTTCATGTCCGTGTGTTCAGATTTGACTTCATGAAGAAGTGATTTCTGACACAACCTGCATCAGACTCTGCAAAACAGTCTCACTCCCATCTCGTCACATATGGACACCTGGTCAGGACCCCTTAGCGCCCCCTTTAGCATAATTTTTCACCTGCAGGGCTGCACAGTCAAGTTAGCAATAATAAGCATGCAATGTCCAGTCAGACCTTCAAAATAAAGCTTGGTGAGAACAATAAATTCATGGTTAGGGTTTAGGAAAAGATCATGTTTCATTTAAAATAAGTACATTAGGTATAGGTATATAGGTGTAGGTACGAGGTACAGGTATGAGTAACATATGCTATGAATGCTACTCACCTACAGACGGTCTGTGGACTACCCTGCAGGTTAAAGGGGGACACCTGGGAGTCTGACCAGGCGTCCTTATGTGACGATCTCAGTGAGTTTCTCAGTCAGGTGTCACTGCTGCGGCTCCACCTGCTTACAAACTGCCTCACCTGTACCTCACCTCCCTCCCTCCACACGGCCCCCTGTCACCGTGGAGATGCCTCATAGTTTGAAAATCTCTGCCATAGAGATGTCTGCATACTGGTTCTCAAAATCCCACCGCTCCTTCAACCTCCCCCTCGCTCCCTCTCCTCCCCCTCGCTCCCTCTCCTCCCCCTCACTCCCTCTCCTCCCCCTTGCTCCTTCAACCTCCCCCTCGCTCCCTCTCTTCCCCCTCGCTCCCTCTCCTCCCCCTCGCTCCCTCTCCTCCCCCTCACTCCCTCTCCTCCCCCTTGCTCCTTCAACCTCCCCCTCGCTCCCTCTCTTCCCCCTCGCTCCCTCTCCTCCTCCTCACTCCCTCTCCTCCCCCTCGCTTCCTCTCCTCCCCCTCGCTCCCTCTCTTCCCCCTCGCTCCCTCTCCTCCCCCTCACTCCCTCTCCTCCCCCTCGCTCCTTCAACCTCCCCCTCGCTCCCTCTCTTCCCCCTCGCTCCCTCTCCTCCCCATCACTCCCTCTCCTCCCCCTCGCTTCCTCTCCTCCCCCTCGCTCCCTCTCTTCCCCCTCGCTCCCTCTCCTCCCCTTCGCTACCTCTCCTCCCCCTCGCTCCCTCTCCTCCCCCTCACTCCCTCTCCTCCCCCTTGCTCCTTCAACCTCCCCCTCGCTCCCTCTCTTCCCCCTCGCTCCCTCTCCTCCCCTTCGCTCCCTCTCCTCCCCCTCGCTCCCTCTCCTCCCCCTCACTCCCTCTCCTCCCCCCTCGGCCTCTCTGAGCTGTTGACCTCTGAAAAGCCTCATTAAGAATTCAGCAGAAAACACAGACTGATGAAGAGACAGAGTCCTGAGGCAGGAAGTCAGGAGGGGGACGACCAGACTCAGCTGATCCTGCTGACCCACTTCACAGAGGAGACAAGTTTCATCTTTTAAAAGGTTCATTTCATCAAAGAGCGGCTCACTGTACTTTTATCAAACAGGAAGTAGTCGTTCGTTGGGGACTATTTTCAGCGGTGGATGAATCCACATTTGGTGCTCTTGTGGATATTTGGGGCAGCAGGACTGTGTGAGTCTGACTGGGTGAAAACAAAATCAGCTTTAAATGAATCAGCAATTTCTGTTAATGAGTCCAGTTTGATCTTTCTGTCAATAATGTTGTAAAGAAATACTTTTAGTGGCAAAACATTCAATAAGAGTCCGAGTCTCAGCAAAGTCCCGAAGAAATGATAGGAGACCCAACTGGAACTGGAACTGGAACTGGTTCTTTAGGCTTCTTCAGATACTGTCATCGTAGATCAGCTTGTTGTTGTACTTTCTTTTAGCGAGGCTAAGCTAACATGTTGGACTGCTCCTTTAAACTCAGTGTTGTCTTCTGTCGTCTTTCCTGCCTCTGAACAGTAACCGCTGACTCATGTCTGCCGCCATGGACGACACAGACAGCGTGTTCGGTGAGTCTCACACACGCACACACATAAAGTAACTAAGTACGTTTACTCGTGTACTGGGCTTACGTACAAATTTGAGGTACTTGTACTTGAGTAGATCAAGTAAGACAGTCAAGACTGATGATCTATTGACGAGGTTTGACTGATTATTGATGTTTGATTTGCTGCTTTTCCTCTCAATGATCTGAATCATCGTCACCACATTTCTCACTATTTTCACAATGTTTCCAAACCGATCGATCGATCGATTAATGGAGGAAATAATCAGCTGATTGATCCAGAATGAAAAGAATCATTAGCTGCATTAATGTTTCCCTTCGCTGATTGTCGATAGATCGAGTCTTTGTTTTACTGCATTATTTTTTAACTGATGTTTCATTCAAGCATCTTTTCATGAGAAAATTAACTGTAACTAAAAGTATCTGAAATCACTTTAGTGTGTAATATGTGAGACTCGTTAGCCTTTGTTCGAGCTTGTGTTCATTATGTTACTGATATCTGAACATCACACAGGACAGCGTCGGTTAGCAGGGCTTCACTGAGGATTACCCACAAATATTTGAAGCTTCACAACCCGTGCTCATTATTGACGTATATATGTTGCTGTTGTTGTCATCACGTAACGAGAGAGGGGGGGCCCGGAGCCGAGCCCGAGCCGGGCGGGATGCGAGATGCTAGCTCCAGAAGACCCTTTTCCACCTGTGGATGCGGTTCAGTGTTCTGTGTGTTCTAACTAACTTTGAGACTAATCAAACACCATGAATACTGATTTGGACGTCGGTCACCATGGCAACAGTAGAAGCTGTTGTAACGCTGCGCTAAACGAGGAAGAAAAGAGCGACGTGCAGGAAAAAGAAGACAAATAACGACCTCATCGGCGTCCACAGTTTAGCTCTTTTTATCCAGACAGCAGCCATCCACAGACACACTGTCCTGTGACGAAAGCTGAAGTAAAAAGGTGGAACGTTTTGATGTAAGACTCAAAGGCTGAACTCATCGTCACATGTGACTGGAATCTTTTCACCTGTGTCTCTCTTCCTCTCATTGCTCTTCTTCCAGCTTCTAATATCATCTAATGTCTCTCCATCCTCCTCCATCTAATATAATTACCTCTCTCCTCTGAGCTCCCCCACCTCCCTCACCTCTGTCTCTCCCATCAGTCATTTCATGTCTCTTCTCTCCGTTCGCATCCCTCCATCCTCTCCTTTATTGAATCTGTTCTCTCCCTCTGTGTAACCAACCATCTTTCTCTCTGCTCGTCTTCCTCCTTTCCTCCACCTCCTTTTAGGTTCCCCCCGTCTCCCCTCCCCCGTCTCCTGTCTCTCCTCTGGGAAATAAACTGCTGCCAGCTTGTTGTGGGGGAGGAGACAGGGAGGAGGTCTTTGTAGTCTACACAGACCATTTCCACATTACGTATGACGTTAAACTGCTTCCTCTGATGGTCGCCTTTAATCATGACCACCCCCCAAATCATGAGCTCACAGCCCTGGGTTTCACCTCTCAGGCTGGCTTACCTGACAGGGATTACCTGCAGACAAAATTCAGGGCAAAAAATTACCCTGCTACCTCTACTTGCTTTGGATTAAAAAATAATTGAATGTATTTTAGTTACAGTTAATTTTCTCCTTAAAGATGTTTGACTAAAAGTTCAGTGAAAAATAAAAATCTGTCGTCCATCGAGGAGATGAAACATTAACGATGCAGAAGGTTTTTATTTTACGTTGTTTCGACCTGATTATAAAAAGAATAACATCCAGTTTCATCATGATGATCAGAATTTCTTGTTTTGACTAACTATGATCAACAAAGTGTTCAAATATGATGAAGATGATGATGCCGTTTAGATTACAGATGATAATACAGTAAAATGAGGAAGACAAATATCAGCACTAACGTCTCTGATCACACGTTGGTCGACTTTCCATCGAATGTCCGTCGAGTTTTCAGCGAAATTTCAAAAATTTTGCTAAAAAAAAGCGAATAAACACAAAGCATAGTTTGGTCAGGGGGGGGCGCTGTACGCCGAATAACCAGCAGAAGAAGAAGGACGAGAAAACACCTGAGATGATGGAGCGGCCCGCAGGTGTGTGAGTGTGTGTGTGTGTGTGTGTGTGTGTGTGTGTTAGTGTGTGTGTTAGTGTGTCTCTGTGTTAGTGTGTGTGTGTGTGTGTGTTAGTGTGTGTGTGTGTGTGTGAGTGTGTGAGTGTGTGTGTGTGTGTGTGTGTGTGGGTGTATGTTAGTGTGTGTGTGTGTGTGTGTTAGTGTGCGTGTGTGTGTTAGTGTGTGTTAGTGTGTGTTAGTGTGTGTGTGTTTGTGTGTGTGTGTGTGTTCGTGTGTGTGTTAGTGTGTGTGTGTTAGTGTGTGTGTGTGTGTGTGTGTGGGTGTATGTTAGTGTGTGTGTGTGTTAGTGTGTGTGTGTGTGTGGGTGTATGTTAGTGTGTGTGTGTTAGTGTGTGTGTGTGTGTGTTAGTGTGTGTGTTAGTGTGTGTGTGTTAGTGTGTGTGTGTGTGTGTGTGGGTGGGTGTATGTTAGTGTGTGTGTGTGTGTGTTAGTGTGCGTGTGTGTGTTAGTGTGTGTTAGTGTGTGTTAGTGTGTGTGTGTTTGTGTGTGTGTGTTCGTGTGTGTGTGTTAGTGTGTGTGTGTTAGTGTGTGTGTGTGTGTGTGGGTGTATGTTAGTGTGTGTGTGTGTGTGTGTGTTAGTGTGTGTGTGTGTGTGTTAGTGTGTGTGTGTGTGTGTGTGTTAGTGTGTGTGTGTGTGTGGGTGTATGCTAGTGTGTGTGTGTGTGTGTGTGTGTGTGTGCTAGTGTGTGTGTGTGTGTGTTAGTGTGTGTTAGTGTGTGTGTGTTAGTGTGTGTGTGTGTTCGTGTGTGTGTGTGTTAGTGTG